>NC_053026.1:67658882-67958882 GCF_003073215.2 Triticum urartu
AAGCTTGGGGATTCCCAAGGCACCCCAAGGTAATATTCAAGTACAACCAAGAGCCTAAGCTTGGGGATGCTTCGGAAGGCATCCCCTCTTTCGTCTTCGTTCATCGGTAACTTTACATAGAGCTATATTTTTATTCACCACATGATATGTGTTTTTCTTGGAGCGTCAATTTATTTTGTTAGGGTTTGCTTGATGTTATTTAGAACAATGTTTTTCATCTTTTATTACAATAAAAGTGGCATTGATAGCCTTTACTATGCCTATGTTACAAGTATACATGTTGCTGTTTGAAAACAGAAAGTTTGCCGCTGTTGCAATAATTCCCTAGAGAAGTCACAATGTGATAAAATGTTGAAACCTTTTGAATATTAAGATATGATAAATTTACTACAGTGGGAATTTTCTTTCATAATTTTTGGATCTAGGGAAGTATGGATGTTGCAGCATTCTTTACAGACTATCCTGTTTAGGCAGATTGTTGTTATGTTTGCATTGTTTGCATATGTTTGCTTCTTCAATGATTCTATTTGAGTATAGGACTATTAAATATGCAGAGGAATTTAGTATCCAATGTTGAGTAATAATTTTAGTGATTTTCTACAGTAGAGTATGATAAGGTTATGGCAATGGTTTATACTAACTTATCTCACGAGTCCTTTGTTGAGTTTTGTGTGGATGAAGCTTTTGAGATTTAGGGAGACCGTGATATGAGAGGAATTAAGGAGACACAAAATCTCAAGCTTTGGGATTCCCAAGGCCCCCCAAGATAATATTTCAAGAAGTCTCAAGCATCTAAGCTTGGGTATTCCCCGGTTGGCATCCCACCTTTCTTCTTCAACAACTATCAGTTAGTATCGGTTGATCCTAAGTTTTTGCTTCTTCACATGATGTTTGCTATTCTTAGAATGTCATTTTATTTTGCTTTGCTTGCTGTTTGAATAAAATACCAAGATCTGAAATTATTAAATGTTAGAGAGTCTTCACATAGTTGCATAATTATTCGACTACTCATTGATCTTCACTTATATCTTTCGGAGTAGTTTGTCATTTGCTCTAGTGCTTCACTTCTATATTTTAGAGCACGGCGGTAGATTTGTTTTATAGAAACAATTGATCTCTCATGCTTCACTTAGATTATTTTGAGATTCTTAAATAGCATGGTAATTTGCTTATAATCCTAATATGCTAGGTATACAAGAAGAATAATAAAATTCTCTTATGAGTGTGTTGAATACTACGAGAAGTTTGATACTTGATAATTGTTTTAAGATATGGAGATGGTGATATTAGAGTCATGCTAGTTGAGTAGTTGTGAATTTGAGAAATACTTGTGTTGAAGCTTGTGATTCCCGTAGCATGCACGTATGGTGAACCGTTATGTGATGAAATCGGAGCATGATTTATTTATTGATTGTCTTCCTTATGAGTGGCGGTCGGGGACGAGCGATGGTCTTTTCCTACCAATCTATCCCCCTAGGAGCATGCGCGTAGTACTTTGTTTCGATAACTAATAGATTTTTGCAATAAGTATGTGAGTTCTTTATGACTAATGTTGAGTCCATGGATTATATGCACTCTCACCCTTCCACCATATACCTTCCTCAAAACAGCCACCATACCTACCTATCATGGCATTTCCATAGCCATTCCAAGATATATTGCCATGCAAATTTCCACCGTTCCGTTTATTATGACACACTTCATCATTGTCATATTGCTCTGCATGATCATGTAGTTGACATCGTATTTGTGGCAAAGCCACCATTCATAATTCTTTCATACATGTCACTCATGAGTCATTGCACATCCCGGTACACCGCCGGAGGCATTCATATAGAGTCATATCTTGTTCTAAGTATCGAGTTGTAATTCTTGAGTTGTAAGTAAATAAAAGTCTGATGATCATCATTATTAGAGCATTGTCCCAGTGAGGAAAGGATGATGGAGACTATGATTCCCCTACAAGTCGGGATGAGACTCCGGACAAAAATAAAAAAATAAAAGAGGCCAAAGAAGCCCAAATAAAAAAATAAAAAAAGAGGCCAAAAAAAGAGAAAGGCCCAAATAGAAAAAATTAAAAAATGAAATGAGAGAAAAAGAGAGAAGGGGCAATGCTACTATCCTTTTACCACACTTGTGCTTCAAATTAGCACCATGATCTTCATGATAGAGAGTCTCCTATGTTGTCACTTTCATATACTAGTGGGAATCTTTCATTATAGAACTTGGCTTGTATATTCCAATGATGGGATTCCTCAAAATGCCCTAGGTCTTCGTGAGCAAGCAGGTTGGATGCACACCCACTTAGTTTCTTTTTGAGCTTTCATACACTTATAGCTCTAGTGCATCCATTGCATGGCAATCCCTACTCACTCACATTGATATCTATTGATGGGTATCTCCATAGCCCGTTGATACGCCTAGTTGGTGTGAGACTATCTTCTCCCTTTTTGTCTTCTCCACAACCACCATTCCATTCCACCTATAGTGATATGTCCATGGCTCACGCTCACGTATTGCGTGAAGATTGAAAAAGTTTTGAAAACGTTAGAGTATGAAACAAGTGCTTGGCTTGTCATCGGGGTTGTGCATGATTTAAATATTTTGTGTGGTGAAGATAGAGCATAGCCAGACTATATGATTTTGTAGGGATAGCATTCTTTGGCCATGTTATTTTGAGAAGACATAATTGCTTTATTAGTATGCTTGAAGTATTATTATTTTTATGTCAATATTAAACTTTTGTCTTGGATCTTTCAGATCTGAATATTCATACCACAATTAAGAAGAATTACATTGAAATTATGCCAACTAGCATTCCACATCAAAAATTATCTTTTTTATGATTTACCTACTCGAGGACGAGCAGGAATTAAGCTAGGGATGCTTGATACGTCTCCAACGTATCTAAAATTTTTGATTGCTCCATGCTATATTATCTACTGTTTTGGGCAATATTGGGCTTTATTATCCACTTTTATATTATTTTTGGGACAAACCTATTAGCCGGAGGCCCAGCCAGATTTGTTGTTTTATGCCTATTTCAGTGTTTTGAAGAAAAGGAATATCAGACGGAGTAGAAACGGAATGAAATCAACTTGAGAAGTTATTTTTGGAAGGAAACACGCCTGATGGACTTGGACCCCACGTCAGAAGATACGGGAGCTTCCCACGAGGGTGGGGGCGTGCCCACCCCCCTAGGGCGCGCCCTTGCCTCGTGGGGCCCCCGTGGCTCCCCTGATGTGCTTCTTCCGTCTATATATCTCCACATACCCTAAAAACATCCACGAGCACAATAGATCGGGAGTTCCGCCGCCAAAAGCTTCCGTGGCCACCAAAAACCAATCTAGACCCATTCCGGCACCCTGCCGGAGGGGGAAATCCTTCTCCGATGGCCATCTTCATCATCCCGGTGCTCAACATGACGAGGAGGGGGTAGTTCTCCCTCGGGGATGAGGGTATGTACCAGTAGCTATGTGTTTGATCTCTCTCTCTCTCTCGTGTTCTTGAGATGATACGATCTAGATGTATCGCAAGCTTTGCTATTATAGTTGGATCTTATGTTTCTCCTCCCCCTCTTCTCTCTTATAATGAATTGAGTTTCCCTCTTGAGGTTATCTTATCCGATTGAGTCTTTAAAGACTTGAGAACACTTGATGTACGTCTTGCCGTGGATATCTGTGGTAACAATGGGTTACCGCATGCCACTTGATGTATGTTTTGGTGACCAACTTGCATGTTCATGAACCTATGCATAGGGGTTGGCACACGTTTTCGTCGTGATTCTCCGGTAGAACTTTGGGGTACTCTTTGAGGTCCTTTGTGTTGGTTGAATAGATGAATCTGAGATTGTGTGATGCATATTGTATAATCATGCCCACGGATACTTGAGGTGACATTGGAGTATCTAGGTGACATTAGGGTTTTGATTGATTTGTGTCTTAAGGTGTTATTCTAGTACGAACTTTAGGGCTGTTTGTGACACTTATAGGAATAGCCCAACGGATTGATTGGAAAGAATAACTTTGAGGTGGTTTCGTACCCTACCATAATCTCTTCATTCGTTCTCTGCTATTAGTGACTTTGGAGTGACTCTTTGTTGCATGTTGAGGGATAGGTATGTGATCCAATTATGTTAGTATTGTTGAGAGGACTTACACTAGTGAAAGTATGAACCCTAGGCCTTGTTTCCAAGCATTGCAATACCGTTTACGCTCACCTTTATCACTTGCTACCTTGCTGTTTTTATTATTTCAGATTACAAATACCTTTATCTACTATCCATATACCACTTGTATCACCATCTCTTCGCCGATCTAGTGCACCTATACAATTTACCATTGTATTGGGTGTGTTGGGGACACAAGAAACTCTTTGTTATTTGGTTGCAGGGTTGCTTGAGAGAGACCATCTTCATCCTACTCCTCCTACGGATTGATAAACCTTAGGTCATCCACTTGAAGGAAATTTGCTACTGTCCTACAAACCTCTGCACTTGGAGGCCCAACAACGTCTACAAGAAGAAGGTTGTGTAGTAGACATCAGGCACCTGTAACTGTTTGAGGTAATCTGTGAGTCACAGGGACTCGGCAATCTCACACCCTCGCGATCAAGACTATTTAAGATTATGGGTAGGAAAAGGTAGTGAGGTGGAGCTGCAATAAGCACTAGCATATATGGTGGCTAACATACGCAAATGAGAGCGAGAAGAGAAGCAATGCAACAGTCTGAACTAGAAGTGATCCTGAAACTACTTACGATCAAACATAACACAAGAACCGTGTTCACTTCCCGGACTCCGCCGGAAAGAGACCATCACGGCTACACACGCGGTTGATGCATTTTAATTAAGTTAAGTGTCAAGTTCTCTACAATCGGACATTAACAAATTCCCATCTGCCCATAACCGCGGGCACGACTTTCGAAAGTTCAAAACCCTGCAGGGGTGTCCCAACTTAGCCCATCACAAGCTCTCACGGTCAACGAAGGATATTCCTTCTCCCAGGAAGACCCGATCAGACTCGGAATCCCGGTTACAAGACATTTCGACAATGGTAAAACAAGACCAGCAAAGCCGCCCGATGTGCCGACAATCCCAATAGGAGCTGCACATATCTCGTTCTCAGGGCAACACTGGATAGGTCAAGCTACGAGTAAAACCAACCCTCAAGTTTCCCCGAGGTGGCCCCACAGGCTGCCCGGTTCGGACCAACACTTAGAGAAGCACTGGCCTGAGGGGGGTTAAAATAAAGATGACCCTTGAGTCTGCAGAACCCTAGGGAAGGTGATGGGTTGTTAGTGCAAATGTAAAACCAAGGTTGGGCCTTGCTGGATGAGTTTTATTCAAGGCAAACTATCAAGGGGTTCCCATTATAACCCAACCGCGTAAGGAACGCAAAATCAAGGAACATAACACCGGTATGACGGAAACTAGGGCAGCAAGAGTGGAACAAAACACCAGGCATAAGGCCGAGCCTTCCACCCTTTACCAAGTATATAGATGCATTAAGTAAATAAGATATATTGTGATATCCCAAACATATCCATGTTCCAACATGGAACAAACTTCATCTTCACCTGCAACTAGCAACGCTATAAGAGGGGCTGAGCAAAGCGGTAACATAGCCAAACAACAGTTTGCTAGGACAAGGTGGGTTAGAGGCTTGACAAGGCAATATGGGAGGCATGATATAGCACGTGGTAGGTATCGCGGCATAGCAATAGAGCAAGCAACTAGCATGCAAAGATAGAAGTGATTTCGAGGGTATGGTCATCTTGCCTGCAAAGTTCTCCGGGTTGACGTAAGCTTGATCCTCGTAAGCGTACTCAACGGGTTCCTCGATCACGAACTCGTCTCCGGGCTCTACCCAAGGCAAGAACACAAGTAAAGGAAACCACAATCAACCACGGTGCAATGCGCAAGCAACATGATGCAAAACATGGCATGATATGCGGGATGTGATATGCAATGCATATGCGTGCTCCGAAAGGAAAAGATTGAAGCAGTCCTCAACTTGGAAAACAAAGTGCGCCGCTGGAAAGATGAGTTGATTTCGGTGGAAATCGATATAAAGATCGCCGGAAATGGATGCACGGTTTGCAAAAGGCAAGCAAAACAATAATGGCACTATTCTGCGATTAACAGCACGATGCCATCTAGAATGCAACAAGAAACTAAGCTACTGTACTCCAACATAGCAACAAAGCACATGGCAGTGATCTACTCAAGATGCTTGACAAAAGATGAACACTGAGCTACGGCTAAATCACACAAGAGCAGGTTCAAACAATCATGGCAAAAGAGCAAAAGATAACAGCATCACAGACTTAGTGAAAATAACAACATGCCAGGAATTAACATCAGGAAGCAATGTTTAGAGCAAGATAACAACATAATACAGGATCAGATCATAGCAATACAAGGCATGGCATGAACCTACTCAAAGCATATAACAAAAGTCCCTTACTGACCATAAGCCAAAAGGGCACAGAAAATAAGATGGCACCCATGTAAACATAGCAAGTTTCGTTAACAGATTCAGACTTAGCAGAAAACTGGACATGGCAAAAACAGAGTTATGAAGGCATGTTTGCGAGCTCGATGCACTCAACACAAGGCATTGCATGAGAAACTAAGCATACATCCAGCAAGAAGACAAGTTCAAGAAGCTAACCATGGCAAGAACCATCTCATAGCATGCATGGATCAACTACAACAACCTTGGCAAAATTGATTAACACGTAACCAATCTGCCAGGAACATTTTATAGCAAAAGTAGAGCAAGATTGAGTCATGCTAGGGTACTCCATAATTGCAAACAAAGACATGGATGGATAGAGCATAACCATATGTCAAAATCATCCTTACTAAACCTACTCAAAAGAATCATGGATCTCTCTGTATCAACATGAATACATGGCATTGAAATAACAACAGGAAAAAGACTTAGTGTTCTAAGTCTCTGAAATCAGCAACATCACGAGAGCTACTTTGCATGCTTGTGCTAGTCACCACATTGATCACAAAAATACATGGCATACACCCCTGTAAAGATGGCATGGCATAGCCCAAAACAAATGTAGAGCTCATGCCCATATGCAGCACACAATAATCTTGGCAAAAATGACAAATGCTCATGATATGTTAAGAAACAGGAACTAACATTTTATAGCACTCATGCAACAGTCATTAGGGCATCAAGATGGACTCAAACAAGCATGGTGCGATGGAACAAAATGAAGAGAACATCATGATGAACATTTTGATATATCATGCATGCAAAACGAAGCTACAGTCACGGAGATATAGCATGTTGAACAGGGCTATAAAATGTCACAGATCTGAGACTTAGCAGTTTTCCAGAAAAAAATATGTGAGCGCTAGATAACTAAATGATGCACGGGGCACTGGATAAGGCAAGGCTCACCATGGGCTTCGGCCCAGGAAGAGGAGAACAAGGCGAGCCGGGTGAGGCAGGCCAGCTGGGCCGTAGCAGGGAGGAGGCCCACACGAGCGCTCGTGGTCGTCATCCCAATCCCGCCTGGATCGGGGAGGCAGGGGCGGCGGAGCCGCAGCAGGGCGGGGCAAGGACCAGCTGGAAGCGGGCAGATCTGGTCGGCTCCGATCCGGATCCCGCCGGAGGGGGTACCGGCGACGAGGAGGAGGCCGGGCGTAGCGACGGCGACGGGTGCCGACGTGAAGGGTGGCAGCGGATCGGGCGCAGGGCGCGCCGGACGGCGCGAGTGGTGAATTCGACGGGGTGGCAGCGCGGACACGTGCGGCTCGGGATGGACATGTCTGGCGGCGGAAGGTAGAAGAAGACTAGGGTTCATCCGCGAAATTTCGGAGGGAGACACATATTTATAGGTAGAGGGAGCTAGGAGAGTCCAAATGAGGTGCGGTTTTTGGCCACGCGATCGCAATCGAATGGCCGAGAGGATGGAGGGAGTTTGGACGGGTTTGGGGCAACTTTGGAGGGGTATTGGGCTGCAACACACACGAGGCCTTTACGGTTCCTCGGTTAACCGTTGGAGTATCAAACGGACTCCAAATGGCACGAAACTTGACAGGCGGTCTACCGGTGGTGTACCAAGGCCGCTTGGCAAATCTCGGTCCACTCCGAGAATGTTTAACACCAACACACAAAAAGAGGCAAAAGGAGGGCGCCGGAGGACATAGGAGTGTCGGATTGCAAAACGGACAACGGGGAAAATGCTTGGATGCATGAGACGAACACGTATGCAAATGAGATGCACATGATGACATGATATGAAATGCATGACATGCAAACAAATGACAAGGCAACAACAGCGAATAACTGGAAGACACCTGGCGCAATGGTCTCGGGGCGTTACACTTATATTAAACATGAAATTGTTGCTATTGCACCCATGCATGATAGTCCTATTATCTATTTGAATTCTCCCGACTACACTATATCGGAGAAGTTTGCCCTTATTAAGGATTATATTGATGGATTGCGTTTTACTACTACACATGATGATTTTGGTAGATATAATATGCATGTGCTTGCTCCTCCTACTTGCAATTATTATGAGGGAGGAACTATATCTCCACATCTCTATGTTTCCCACACGATAAAATTGCAAGAAACTATTTATACTATGCATTGGCCTTTACTATGTGTGCATGAATTGTTCTTTTATGACATGTCGATGCATAGGAAGAGAGTTAGACTTTGTCATTGCTTGATATATGTTGCTTTGTGCTCACTACTAAATGCCAAATCATTGCTAATTCAAATTGGCTTTGATATACCTTGGGATCCGGGTGGATTCATTACTTGAGCACCTTATGCCTAGCTTAATGGCTTTAAAGAAAGCGCTGCCAGGGAGACAACCCGAAAGTTTTAGAAAATCGTCTCCATGGAGGACGCTCGCTGCGCTTGCGCTGAGCGCCGGGCTGCCCTTGCCGCCCGCATTGCTCATACGGCTCCCGTTGGCGGGCCACCCCATTGTTCTCCGTCGCCTGTCGCCAACGCCGCCACCGGCCCGGCGGGGAACAAGCAGCAAGCATCCTCGCTGCACCCCTCGGTGCGGCGGGACAGCCGTACCGCCACTCCATCCCTGACCCTGGCCGGTTCTTCATCCCACGCTCGTTGCGCTCCCGTGGACGCGCAGGCCACTTTGTGCATGGCGCACGAGCTCCTGTGCTACCGCCAGGTAAACGACCTCTACGAGGTCTAGCTCGACAGCATCGCCGAGCTTGTCAGCACCGCAGGGGGCTCCCCTGCGCCGTCCCTCTCGCTGCCTCGCCCTCCTCCGGCCACGGGCGGCATGGCCCATGGAGCGCCTCCACCACCTCTGCCCCAAGACGGAGTCTTGGCGCCCAGGCGCGTGGCCCCACGGTGCGACCTACCGCGTCCGGCGCCCGCGCAAGAATAAAGAAGCTGCCAAGAAGTCCCTCGGCCACGAGAAAACGCCCCAGCGCTCCCTGCGCCCCCACAGCAACACCGCGTGCTGCCTGCAGCGATGGTGCGCGGACCCCATCAAGGACAAGTTCTCCACCAGTGCAGAGTCCCGGTGACCACGGCAGGCTGCAGCGCCTTCTCCCCTGAGCTACGTAGCTTCGCTTGGCCGGGCAACTTCAAGCTGGGTTTGCCTCCTCGCTATGACGGCACGCCCGACCCCACGGAGTTCCTGCAGCTCTACGAGATGAGCATCGAGGCGTCCAATGGCGATGAGAAGTCATGGTGAACTGGTTCCCCATGGCTCTCAAGGATGGTGCCCGCTCCTAGCTCCTGAACCTGCCTCCAGGCTCAATCTCCTCCTGGAACGAGATGCGCGACCGTTTCGTTACCAACTTCCAGGGCACTCGCGACTGCCCACCGGCTGCGGGTGACCTACGCCATGTCAAGCAACAACCAGGAGAGACCCTCCAGAAGAACATCCAGCACTTCAACAACGTTCGCCTCAAGATCCCCAAGGTGAAGGATGAGGCCATCATCTCCGCGTTCTCCGATGGCCTCCGCAACGTCAAGATGAAGGAGGAGCTCGCCATCCATGAGGAGTTGTGCACGTCTCTGGAGCTGTTCAACTTGGCGACCAAGTGCGCAAGTGCGACATATCAGAATTAATAGCATAAGCAGGTTTAGGTGTCGCAAGCTTACTCAAAACAGAAGGTGAATCAAGTGCAGAGCTAGATGGCAGTTCCTTACCTCCCCTCGTAGTTGAGGGATAAATCTAGGTTCTTGGATCTTTCAAGTTCTTCATAATGATAAGCAGATATAAATCCCAAGTGACTCAACACCAGTAACTGTCAAGACCTCAGAGCCATTCGAGAAGGACGCTTCGGTTGACCCCCCGAGCACAACGACCGGGGCTACGGTCGAGGAGGTGGGCGTGGTGGCGGATGCTAGGATGACCGTGGCCCGCGCCAGGAGTGGCACGACTGGCCTCGCGAGGACCGCTGGCGAGATAAGTCTCGCGAGGGCGCCTGGAGGGATCAGCCTCGTGAGGATCGTCCTCAGGGCAACACCGGTCTCCCTCCACTACCGCCAGCACCAAGAAGGAATGACGACCACCATCAGGACGAGGGGCCGGGGGCTTCCAGGAACCGAATTCCATCGCCTGCAAGTGGCACCTCATCAAGATCAACGCCCACACCTGGGGCGCCTCCCTCTGTCGCATAGGAAGGCGCGCCCGGTGCCGTCCTCGGGCAGGGCACGGGGGCTCTCTTCTGGAGGGCCTCAGACCTTGCCAACGTCACGAGGGAGGCGCTCGGGCACCACTTGGAGGCGTGTTTCGCGGCACGTATCCCTCATGAGGACACTGAGCAAGGAGCGCCCGGCGCTCTGGAGTTCATCGCCAAGATATCTCAAGAGCTTCAGGAAGCAAGAGCAATACGCGGCGACCACCGCCCACCTGGCGTTGCCCCCCACCCAAGCGAGGGTGGTGAGCTGCACATCTGCATCGACATATCAGGGCTCAACCGAGCCGCATCTCAGGAGTGCTTCTGGCCTTCGCGTGTTGGGCGCTCCGAAGGTCCACCTCACAGCTACGTTCGTATGTCGTTCGGCCTGCTGAGCGTGGCTATTGCCTTCCAGCGCAACCTGCGGAGCATCATGATGGGTCAGGAGGCCAGGCACCACGCAGTCCTGGCGGAGATGGCGACGGTCCTCAAGGAACCGCCTGGACCCCCAGGGCCTCCCGAGGCTCAGGGCCCCGGTGGCTCGTGAGGGGCAACCCCTTCGCCGCGTACCTTCAGCTGCCTCAACACCCCTTCATCAACGGAACCAGGTGAAATTTTCCAAGTCCATTTAGCTGGCGGCGCCTAGGGGGCTGCATTATTCCCAGGCCGCGTGGGTCCGTCCCTGTGGCATGTGTTCCTTCCTTTTTATGTCTTTAGCTTACCTTGCTGGGGGCGCCCCTCGGGCTGCATCATCCCCAAGCCGCTCGGGCAGGACCCAGTGGCGCATATCATTCATGCATTTACCTGAGCAAGTTTGCCCTCCATGCTTAATCTACCTATGACCATCACCTGCTTGATTCTCACCCGCCATGGGGGCTACTCACGCTGGCACGACGCTTGTGCTCGGGTCCATCCCTGCAACATCGACAAACCTGAGCGGTCGAGCTCTGGCTCACAGCATGCCCCGCGCACGTCACCTCACCAGGCCCTCAGTGCCTTCATCTCCTCGCGGAGCGACCAGCGGCGGACCGGCAACTATAATGGCAAACTGTGTCTCTCCTTGTGCTGGCTTGCAGGAATCTCCTAAAGGCGACGAAAGGTGGGACCATGAGCTCCCTCTTCTCCCATGCAATCCGCTTGCGCGTTAAAAGGGGGCATCCTGAGCATCGCGACTTAGGAGCTCCTACTGGATATCCAGCCCTCACCCCCTGGCCTTGACCATGGCACGCGACCTGGCATACCAGCGGCGGCTGAGCGCGCTCGAGGGCCGGGACCTGAGGACACAGAGCACGAAGGAGAGCGTGGAGAAGGGGGATAGGCTCGCATGGGCCTGGCTTAGCTATGCTTCGGGCGCCTATGCACGAATCTGGCGCATCATGAGGAATCAACTCCGGACCGTCAAGATAAATCCCGAGCCCGGGTTGGCTAAACCGCTTAGGACTAAGAACCATCGTAACCGCAGCCCTACTGCAGCAACGTCATCCCCCTTTCTTAACTCTCGACGGCTGCTTGAGCGCTAAAGGGGACCTCCTGAGCATCGCGCCTCAGGAACTCTTATTGGACCTCGGGCCGCTCACCTCCTGGCCTTGACCACGGCACGCGACCTGGCATACCAGCGATGGCTGCAGCCTGCCTGGGGACCGGGACCTGTCAACGTAGAGTGCCAAGTCGTCGCGAGGTCAGAAAGGGAGACCGAGCTGAAGTAGGACTCGCGCTCGCGCAAGTTCATGATAAGGACAATATTGACAAGCGGCATTACAAAACCTTTACACACCCCCACGGGGCATTTCTTGATTCCTCGTAGGGAACAAAAGGCAAGAACTTAGGGAATCCTAACTACATGTGCCCCTGTGGATGACGCCATCATCAACAGTGGGCCACCAGAGGCCGACGCCAACCTCATCCAGATCAGTGGCGGCAGCCTAATGTTGCAGCCCTGTTCCGGGCTCGGCGGGAGCTTAGGGGCACGTAGCTGTCGTCGCTCGTCTCTAGGGTCTCGTAGAGCTCGGGAGAATCGCTGGACTCCCAAGTGTCGCCGCTGCTTCCTGAGGAGCCGCTGGCGACGCGGGCAGTAGACCCTGACCCAGCTGTGGTGCCAGCTTGATGACCCCACCTAGGGCATCACTCTAGATGGCGGCCTTCTGCATCGAAGACCTTGAAGAACAGCGTGGAGGCACCGTCTTACACGAAGTGGATCACCAGGGCGCCCTCCGCACGACACACTCGAGTGACCTCACCCCAGCCTCGGGTCATGAAGATCTTTCCCAAGGAGACGGCCTCAACCTCCACTCCAGTCGCCGGCGTTTCGCAGTCGACATGCTGCAGCCAAAGCTCGACGGGCCCCCTCGCGGCATCTCGACTGAGAAGAAGGAAGGGAAGCGGGTCCAAGTGCTCAGGGTTCTCGCCACCCATAGCACAAGCTCGCGCGAGGAGTCTGTGGCGTGGACTCCAGGGGTGGCGGCGCGCGCCACCGCGGCACAGCGACCATGGCCACGGCGCGCGTGCCGATGCTCGTCGCCTCTCCCTCCTGAGCCCCCGGCTTGGGCGTACAGGGGTAACGAATACCCGGGAGGGGGCCGCTCGCACCAAGGCCTCATCACCACCTGCATCGTTGCCTCGTCGTGGCGGTGGGCCGGCCTCTTCTTCGGCGGAAGCGGTACCAGCCCGTCGAGGGGAGTCTTTCCTTTCTCCGTCGCGGAAAACCTTCTGATGGGCGCCATTGGTGTTGGCAATGGTGCGAGGGGGCAGCAGCAAGCGAAATGGGAAGAGATGGGCGACGGGGGCTCCTCCGCCCCCTCCCATTTATAGCAGGAGATGGCCAACCAAGGCCCCCGCGATCACAGGTAATGATGGTTTTCCTTGCATGTCGCAGGGACTTGTCAAGTCGGGCAGTTGCCGAGGCAGCATGGGGAAGCGGAGACGCCCACGTCCTATCAACCGCCATGCGTCGACCAAGGCCACATGCTATTGGGGCCCGTGGCGCTCCGCACTTGACCTTTGGCTTCGCCTCGAAGCCAAGCCCGAGCGCGCCTTGGGCCCGCGGGCTACTGTCGGCGTTCTAGGAATGGGGGTCCCCAGACTTCCCTGCCTGCAGCCCATGGCATGGCTCTGCGAGCAGGCCCGAATGGCCCGTCTTCACCAACAAGCACTTGATAACCGACAAGTATAGGGGATCGCAACAGTTTTCGAGGGTAGAGTATTTAACCCAAATTTATTGATTTGACACAAGGGGAGCCAAAGAATATTCTCAAGTATTAGCAGCTGAGTTGTCAATTCAACCACACCTGGAAACTTAGTATCTGCAACAAAGTGTTTAGTAGCAAGGTAATATGATAGTGGTGATAACCGTTGCAAAAGGTAACAGTAGTAAAAACAATGTTTTTGGTATTTTGTAGTGATGATAGCAATACCAACGGAAAAGTAAATAAGTGAAGCACAATATATGGAAAGCTCGTAGGCAATGGATTGGTGATGGAGAATTATGCCGGATGCGGTTCATCATGTAGCAGTTATAACCTAGGGTGACACAGAACTACCTCCAGTTCATTGATATAATGTAGGCATGTATTCCGAACATAGTCATACGTGCTTATGGAAAAGAACTTGCATGACATCTTTTGTCCTACCCTCCCGTGGCAGCGGGGTCCTTACGGAAACTAAGGGATATTAAGGCCTCCTTTTAATAGAGAACCGGAACAAAGCATTAACACATAGTGAATACATGAACTCCTCAAACTACGGTCATCACCGGTAAGTATCCCGATTATTGTCACTTCGGGGTTGACATATCATAACACATAATAGGTGACTATGGACTTGCAAGATAGGATCAAGAACACTCATATATTGATGAAAACATAATAGGTTCAGATCTGAAATCATGGCACTCGGGCCCTAGTGACAAGCATTAAGCATAGAAAAGTCATAGCAACATCAATCTCAGAACATAGTGGACACTACGGATCAAACCCTAACAAAACTAACTCGATTACATGATAGATCCCATCCAACCCATCACCGTCCAGCAAGCCTACGATGGAATTACTCACGCACGGCGGTGAGCATCATGAAATTGGTGATGGAGGATGGTTGATGATGACGATGGCGATGGACTCCCCTCTCCGGAGCCCCGAACGGACTCCAGATCAGCCCTCCCGAGAAGTTTTAGGGCTTGGCAGTGGCTCCATATCGTAAAACATGATGATTTCTTCTCTCTGATTTTTTTCTCCCCGAAACTCAATATATGGAGGTGGAGTTGGAGTCGGAGAGGCAACAGGGGGCCCACGAGGTAGGGGGCGCGCCCTAGGGGGGCAGGCGCACCCCCCACCCTTGTGGAGAGACGGTGGGCCCCCTGGCCTTCATCTTTGCCAGGTATTTTTCTTATTTTCTGAAAGTGTCTCCGTGAAGTTTCAGGTCATTCCGAGAACGTTTGCTCCTGCACATAAATAACACCATGGTAGTTCTGCTTAAAACAGCGCCAGTCCGGGTTAGTTCCATTCAAATCATGCAAGTTAGAGTCCAAAACAAGGGCAAAAGTGTTTGGAAAAGTAGATACGTTGGAGACATATCAACTCCCCCAAGCTTAAACCTTTGCTTGTCCTCAAGCAATTCAGTTGACAAACTGAAAGTGATAAAGAAAAACTTTTACAAACTCTGTTTGCTCTTGTTGTTGGAAATATGTAAAGCCAACATTCAAGTTTTCAGCAAAAATTATAATTAACCACATTCGCAATAACGCATAGGTCTCAAGTTACTCATATCAATAGCATAATCAACTAGCGAGCCATAATAATAAAACTCAGATGACAACACTTTCTCAAAACAACCATAATATGATATAACAGGATGGTATCTCGCTAGCCCTTTGTGAGACTGCAAAACATAAATGGAGAGCACCTTTAAAGACCAAGGACTGACTAGACATTGTAATTCATGGTAAAAGAGATCCAGTCAAGTCATACTCAATGTAAACAAACAATAGAGAATGCAAATGACAGCGGTGCTCTCCAACTGGTGCTTTTTAATAAGAGGATGATGACTCAGCATAAAAGTAAATAGATAGGCCCTTCACAGAGGGAAGCAGGGATTTGTAGAGGTGCCAGAGCTCAGCTTTGAAATAGAGGTGAATAATATTTTGAGCGGTATACTTTCATTTTCAACATAACAACCAAGAGATGGCGATATCTTCCATGCTACACACATTATAGGCGGTTCCCAAACAGAATGGTAAAGTTTATGCTCCCCCTTGCACCACAAGCATCAATCCATGGCTTGCTCAAAACAACGAGTGCCTCCAACTAACAAGAGTCCCAGGGGGAGTTTTGTTTGCAATTATTTTGATTTAGTTTGCATAAAGCATGGGACTGGGCATCCTGGTGACCAGCCATTTATCTCGTGAATGAGGAGCGGAGTCCACTCCTCTTGAGAATAACCCGCCTAACATGGAAGATACATACAGCCCTAGTTTATACATGAGCTATTCGAGAATACAAAACATGATATTTATTTAAAGGTTTAGAGTTTGGCACATACAAATTTACTTGGAACGACAGGTATATACCGTATATAGGTAGGTATAGTGGACTCATGTGGAATAACTTTGGGGTTTAAGGGATTGGATGCACAAGCAGTATTCCCACTTAGTACAGGTGAAGGCTAGAAAAAGATTGGGAAGCAGCCAGCTAGAGAGCGACAACAGTCATGAACATGCATTAAAATTAATCAACACCGAATGCAAGCATGAGTAGGATATAATCCACCATGAACATAAATATAGTGAAGGCTATGTTGATTTTGTTTCAACTACATGCGTGAACATGTGCCAAGTCAAGTCACTTAAATCATTCAGAGGAGGATACCACCCTATCATACCACATCATAACCATCTCAATAGCATATTGGCACGCAAGGTAAACCATTATAACTCATAGCTAATCAAGCATGGCACAAGAAACTATGATCTCTAGTTGTCATTACAAACATGTTTATTCATAGTAGGCCGAATCGAGAATGATGAACTAATCATATTTACAAAAACAAAAGAGGTCAAGTTCATACCAGCTTTTCTCATCTCAGCCAGACCATCATATAATCATCATTATTGCCTTTCACTTGCACGACCGAACGATGTGAATAATAATAATAGTGCACGTGCATTGGACTAAGCTGGAATCTGCAGGCATTCAATAAACATGAGAAGACAAGGCAATATGGGCTCTTTTATCAGATCAACAATAATGCATATAAGAGCCACTTCAACAATTTAATTATGGTCTTCTCCTATCGACCCCCAAAGAAAAGAAAAAAAATAAAACTATTTACATGGGAAAGCTCCCAACAAGCGAAAGAAGAACAAGAAATATTTTTGGGTTTTCTTTTTAATTACTAATACAAGCATGGAAAGTAAACTAATTAAAAGCTACAACTAATTTTTTTGATTTTTTTTCTTAAGGTTTATTAAACACACAAGAAGAAAGCATAAAAAGGAAAGTAAACTAGCATGGATGATACAATGAAAAAGTATGAGCACCGACATCTAGCAATGAGTGTGTGAGCATAAATGTAATGTCGGTGAGAAAAACGTACTCCCCGAAGCTTAGGCTTTTGGCCTAAGTTGGTCTATGGCCACGGCTGGCCTGGCGGATATCCATAATAATAGTTGTTGGGGTCGTACTGTGATGCAGCAGCTATCGCCTGCTGAGCTGTAGCATGGCAACGAGCGGCCTCCTCTCTCCTCTCGTACTCATCTGCCTCCTCTCTGGTAATAGTATATCCTCCTCTTGCCTGATAATCAAAGAAAGCTGGAGTAGGGAGAGTAATACAGATAGCACGGTGTCTGTCAAAGATTAGTCGATACTGGAGAGGTGATTCGTTCCTCTCGACAAACTGTATAGGCAGGAGGTAATTCAATATCATATTCGCGCACATCTATACCAAGAAAATTAGCTACGCGGGTTGCAAAAATTCCACCAAAGAAATCTCCATTACGTCTATTAAGATGCAACCTACGTGCAACAATGGCTCCCAAATTATATGATTTGTCTCCTAACACAGCACTCCTAAGAATACTGAGGTGAGGGACACACACGTGACATGCTTCATCTTTACCATTTATGCATCTGCCTATGAAGAGAGCAAAATAATGTATGGCAGGAAAGTGAATGCTCCCTATGGTAGCTTGTGTAATATCTCTAGATTCTCCCACAGTTATATCAGCAAGAAAATCTCTAAATTCAGATTTGCGAGGATCCCTTATACTACCCCATTGTGGAAGTTTGCATGCAGTGGTAAAATCCTCTAAGTCCATGGTATAAGATTTATCATAAAGATCAAACAGGACAGTTGGAGAATTACGTGAAGTGGAAAATTCAAACCTCCTCACAAAGGAGGTAGTGAGCTCATGATACTGACTGCACTTCTCTTCCTCAAAGCTCACGAGATCAGCTTATGCAAATACGCGTTGAATTCTTCTTTTATTCCCGCTTGATCCATAAAATTTTCAGAAGGCCACTCACAAGGACGCACTGGAATGTCTCTCGGTGGCTCTTTGTCAGCATACGCATTGCAAGCCTGGGTCCTTGCTTCTTTGAAGAACCACCTTGGAACATTTTCCTAAGCATTTTTCTTCCTCTGGAAAATTCTGAATTTTTTTAGTAACTTCAAAATAAAAGTAAACCAAACTCAATAATATTGATAGTAACTACTCCTACAAGTGCCTAGGGCCTATATCATGCATCAAAACTACTTTTGACCATATAAATTTGGCATGCAAGCTCAAGAACAGGGTCACCTAAGCAGCAAAAATTTGCAATGAATAAAGCACTAGAACAAAAACTAATTGGACCAATGGAGGAGTCACATACCAAGGAACAATCTCCTCAAGCAGTTTTGTGAGAGGTGCTTTGAGCAAGGAGATCGAAAATGGCAGCAAGATGAGCTAGAACTCGTGCTTGAGCTGGTTATTCATGTTTGTGGGAGGAAGATGAAGTGTGTGGGTGCAGGAATAAGTGGATGAGGGCCACTGTGAGCCCACGAGGCAGGGGGCATGCCCTAGGAGGGTGGGCGCGCCCTCCACCCTTGTGGCAAGGTGGTTGGCCCCCCTGGTGTGTTCTTCGTTCCATAAATCCTCAAATATTCTAAAAAAATCATATTTAATTTTCAGGGCATTTGGAGAACTTTTATTTTCGAGATATTTTTATATTGCACGGATAATCAGATAACAGACAGAAATTTTTTTTATTTTATTTTATTTAATATAAATAACAAAAAGTAAAAGTGGGGCACAGAAGGTTGTGCCTTCTAGTTTCATCCATCTCATGATCATCAAAAGGAATCCACTAACAAGGTTGATCAAGTCTTGTTAACGAACTCATTCCGAATAACATGGAACCGGAGAAATTTCGAATAACACTATGTTACCTCAACGGGGATATGCACATCCCCAATAATAAGAATATCATATTTCTTCTTGACAGTAGGTAGAGGAAATTCAAAACCTCCAAATATAATTGATGAAATTTTTCCAATAGAGTTGTTACTATGAAAGTGTACCATGTGCTCATTACCATTAACAAGAAAAGTGACATTGCCTTTAGTGCAATCAACAACAGCCCCTACAGTATTCAAAAAGGGTCTTCCAAGACTAATAGACATACTATCGTCCTCGGGAATATCAAGAATAACAAAGTCCGATAAAATAGTAACGTTTGCAACTACAACAGGCACATCCTCACAAATACCGACAGGTATAGCAGTTGATTTATCAGCCAATTGCAAAGATATTTCAGTAGGTGTCAACTTATTCAAATCAAGTCTACGATATAAAGAGAGAGGCATAACACTAACACTGGCTCCAAGATCACATAAAGCAGTTTTAACATTCTTTCTTTTAATGGAGCATGGTATAGTGGGTACTCCTGGATCTCCAAGTTTCTTTGGTATTGCACCCTTAAAAGTATAATTAGCAAGCATGGTGGAAATTTCAGCTTCCGGTATCTTTCTTTTATTTGTAATAATATCTTTCATATACTTAGCATAAGGATTGGTTTTGAGCATATCAGTTAATCGCATACGTAAAAAGATAGGTCTAATCATTTCAGCAAAGCGCTCAAAATCCTCATAATCCTTTTTCTTGGATGGTTTAGGAGGAAAGGGCATGGGTTTATGAACCCAAGGCTCTCTTTCTTTACCATGTTTCCTAGCAACAAACTATTTCTTATCATAACGTTGATTCTTTGATTGTGGGTTATCAAGATCAATAGCAGGTTCAATTTCTATATCATTATCATTGCTAGGTTGAGCATCATCATGAACATTATTATTAATATTATCACTAGTTTCTGGTTCGTTACCAGATTGAGTTTCAGCATCAGAAATAGAAATATCATTTAGATTCTTAGGTGTTTCAACAATAGGATCACTAGAAGCATGCAAAGTCCTATCATTTTTCTTTTTCTTCTTTTTAGAAGAACTAGGTGCATCTATATGATTTCTTTGAGAATCTTGCTCAATTCTTTTAGGATGGCCTTCAGGATACAAAGGTTCCTGAGTCATACTACCACCTCTAGTCATAACTCTAACATCATTATCATTATTCTTACTGTTCAATTCATTGAGAAAATCATTTTGAGCTTTAAGTACTTGTTCTACTTCAGTGGTAACCAAAGAAGCATGTTTACTAATAAGTTTACGTTCACCTTTAACATTAGCCATATAATCACCCAAGTGTCCAAGCATATTTGAATTGTATTTTAATTGTCTACCAAAGTAAGCATTAAAATCTTCTTGCTTAGCCATATATTTATCAAACTCATCTAAGCATGGGCTAGCAAACTTAGTAAACGGGATTACAGCTTTATCATATCTATAGAGAGAATTTACCTTTACTACCTGTGTCAGGTTATCAAGACCATGAGTTTCTTCAATGGGTAAAGGATTTGGATTATATGTTTCTTCAACAGGCGGTAAATTAAGACTATGTATTTCTTCAATAGGAGGTAAATTCTTAACATCTTCAGCTTCAATACCTTTTTGTTTCATAGATTTCTTTGCCTCTTGCATATCTTCAAGACTGAGAAATAGAATACCTCTCTTCTTCGGAGTTGGTTTAAAAATAGGCTCAGGAATTGGCTCTAGAGGTGTCCAATTATTTTCATTTGCCAACATATTATTCAATAGAATTTCAGCTTCATCCGGTGTTCTTTCCCTGAAAACAGAACCAACACAACTATCCAGGTAATCTCTGGAGGCATCGGTTAGTCCATTATAAAATATATGAAGTATTTCAGTTTTTAAGAGGATGATCAGGCAAAGCATTAAGTAATTGGAGAAGCCTCCCCCAAGCTTGTGGGAGACTCTCTTCATCAATTTGCACAAAATTATATATATCCCTTAAAGCAGCTTGTTTCTTATGAGCAGGGAAATATTTAGTAGAGAAGTAATAAACCATATCATGGGGACTACGCACACAACCAGGATCAAGAGAATTAAACCATATCTTAGCATCACCCTTTAATGAGAACGGAAATATTTTAAGAATGTAAAAGTAGCGAGTCCTCTCAACTTTAGTGAACAGGGTAGCTATATCATTCAATTTAGTAAGATGTGCCACAACAGTTTCAGATTCATAACCATGAAAAGGATCAGACTCAACCAAAGTAATTATATCAGGATCAACAAAGAATTCATAATCCTTATCACTAACAAAGATAGGTGAAGTAGCAAAAGCATGGTAAGGTTTCATTCTATCATTTAGAGATTGCTTACTCCATTTAGCTAATAATTTTTTAAGTTCAGTTCTATTTTTGCAAGCTAAAATGGCTAAAGAAGCATCTTGATCAAATACATAACCCTTAGGAATAGCAAGTGGTTTTTCATCGTCACTTTCATCAGTATCATCAGATTCAATATTTTCAATTTCTCTAGCCCTAGCAAGTTGTTCATCAACAAAAGCACTAAGTGGCACAGTAGTATCAGGCATAGAGGTAGTTTCATCATAAGTATCATGCATAGCAGAAGTGGCATCATCAATAACATGCAACATATTAGAACGAATAGCAGAAGCAGGTGTAGGTGTCGCAAACTTACTCATAACAGAAGGTGAATCAAGTGCAGAGCTAGATGGCAGTTCCTTACCTCCCATCGTAGTTGAGGAATAGATCTTGGTTTTTGGATCTCTCAAGTTCTTCAGAATGATAAGCAGATATATATATCCCAAGTTACTCAAAGAATAGAGCTATGCTCCCCGGCAATGGCGCCAGAAAATAGTCTTGATAACCCATAAGTATAGGGGATCGCAACAGTTTTTGAGGGTAGAGTATTTAACCCAAATTTATTGATTCGACACAAGGGGAGCCAAAGAATATTCTCAAGTATTAGCAGCTGAGTTGTCAATTCTACCACACCTGGAAACTTAGTATCTACAGCAAAGTGTTTAGTAGCAAGGTAATATGATAGTGGTGATAACGGCAGCAAAAGGTAATCATAGTAAAAACAATGTTTTTGGTATTTTGTAGTGATGATAGCAATAGCAACGGAAAAGTAAATTAGCGAAGCACAATATATGGAAAGCTCGTAGGTAATGGATTGGTGATGGAGAATTATGCCGGATGCGGTTCATCATATAAAAGTCATAACCTAGGGTGACACAGAACTAGCTCCAGTTCATTGATATAATAATGTAGGCATGTATTCCGAACATAGTCATACGTGCTTATGGAAAAGAACTTGCATGACATCTTTTGTCCTACCCTCCCGTGGCAGCGGGGTCCTTACGGAAACTAAGGGATATTTGTTGGGGATCATAGAAGAAATTTAAAATTTTCTACGCATCACCAAGATCAATCTATGGAGTAATCTAGCAACGAGGGGAAGGGGAGTGCATCTACATACCCTTGTAGATCGCTAAGCGGAAGCGTTGCAAGAACGCGAATGAAGGAGTCGTACTCGTAGCGATTCAGATCGCGGTTGCTTCCGATCTAAGCGCCGAACAACGGCGCCTCCGCGTTCAACACACGTGCAGCTCGGTGATGTCTCCTACGCCTTGATCCAACAAGGGGAGAAGGAGAGGTTGGGAAGACTCCGTCCAGCAGCAGCACGATGGCGTGGTGGTGGTGGAGGAGCGTGGGACTCCAGCAGGGCTTCGCCAAGCACTACGAGAGACGACGAGGGAGAGAGGTAGGGCTGTGCCAACAGGGGAAGAACTTCGTGTGTTGGGCTGCCCCTATGCCTCCACTGTATATAGGGGGAGAGGGAGGGCTGCGCCCCCACCTAGGGTTTCCACCCTAGGGGTGGCGGCAGCCCCCAATCCCCATCTGGGGTGGCAGCCATGTGGGGGGGAGAGGGAGGCGCACCAGGCATGGGCCTTAGGGCCCATCTGCCCTTAGGGTTTGCCCCCTCTTCTCTCTAGGCGCATGGGCCTTGGTGGGGAGGCGCCCCAGCCCACCTAGGGGCTGGTCCCTTCTCACACTTGGCCCATGTATGCCTCCAGGGCCCGTGGCCCCTCCCGGTGGACCCTCGGACCCCTTCGGTGGTCCCGGTACACTATCGGTGATGCCCGAAACACTTCCGGTGGCCAAAACCATACTTCCTATATATCAATCTTTACCTCCGGACCATTCCGGAACTCCTCGTGACGTCCGGGATCTCATCCGGGACTCGGAACAACATTCGGTAACCGCGTACATACTTTCCCTATAACCCTAGCGTCATCGAACCTTAAGTGTGTAGACCCTACGGGTTCGGGAGTCATGCAGACATGGCCGAGACAACTCTCCGGTCAATAACTAACAGTGGGATCTGGATACCCATGTTGGCTCCCACATGCTCCACGATGATCTCAGCGGATGAACCACGATGTCAAGGACGCAATCAATCCCGTATACAATTCCCTTTGTCTAGCGGTATAGTACTTGCCTGAGATTCGATCGTCGGTATCACGATACCTTGTTCAATCTCGTTACCGGCAAGTCTCTTTACTCGTTCCTTAACACATCATCCCGTGATCAACTCCTTGGTCACATTGTGCACATTATGATGATGTCCTATCGAGTGGGCCCAGAGATACCTCTCCGTTACACGGAGTGACAAATCCCAGTTTCGATTTGTGCCAACCCAACAGACGCTTTCGGAGATACATGTAGTGCACATTTATAGCCACCCAATTACGTTGTGACGTTTGGAACACCCAAAGCACTCCTGCGGTATCCGAGAGTTGCACAATCTCATGGTCTAAGGAAATGATACTTGACATTAGAAAAGCTTTAGCATACGAACTACACGATCTTCTGCTAGGCTTAGGATTGGGTCTTGTCCATCACATCATTCTCCTAATGATGTGATCCTGTTATCAACGACATCTAATGTCCATGGTCAGGAAACCATAACCATATATTGATCAACGAGCTAGTCAACTAGAGGCTTACTAGGGACATGGTGTTGTCTATGTATCCACACATGTATCTGAGTTTCCTATCAATACAATTCTAGCATGGATAATAAACGATTATCATGAACAATGAAATATAATATAATAATAACTAATTTATTATTGCCTTTAGGGCATATTTCCAACAGTCTCCCACTTGCACTAGAGTCAATAATCTAGTTCACATCACCATGTGATTAACACTCATAGGTTACATCACCATGTGACCAACATCCAAAGAGTTTACTAGAGTCACTAATCTAGTTCACATCACTATGTGATTAACACTCAATGAGTTCTGTGTTTGATCATGTTATGCTTGTGAGAGAGGTTGTAGTCAACGGGTCTGCCATATTCAGATCCCTATGTATTTCGCAAAACTTTATGTCATATCATAGATGATGCTACCACGTTCCACTCGGAACTATTCCAAATTGTTGCTCCATTATACGTATCCGGTATCTCTACTCAGAGCTACCTGGATAGGTGTCAAGCTTGCATCGACGTAACTCTTTATGTTGAACTCTTTATCACCTCCATAACCGAGAAACATTCCCTTATCCCTCTAAGAATAATTTTGACCGCTATCTGGTGATCCAGTCCTAGATCACCTTTGCACCCTCTTGCCAGACATGTGGCAAGGCACACATCAGGTGCGGTACTCAGCATGGCATACCGTATAGAGCCTATGACAAAAGCATAGGGGACAACCTTCGTCCTTCCTCTTTCTTCTGCCGTGGTCAAGCTTTGAGTCTTACTCAACTTCACACCTTAAAACTCAGGTAAGAACCCCTTCTTTGACTAATCTATTTTGAACTCCTTCAAAAACATGTCAAGGTGTGCGTTCTTTGAAAGCACCATCAGGCGTCTTGATCTATCTCTATAGATCTTGATGCCCAATATGTAAGAAGCTTTATCCAGGTCTTCCTTTGAAAATCACTCTTCAAACAACCGTTTATGCTTTCCATAAATTCTACATTATTTCGGATCAACTATATGTCATCCGCATATACTTATCAGAAATGTTGTAGTGCTCCCACTCACTTTCTTGTAAATACAAGTTTCTAGCAAACATTGTATAAACCTAAAAGCTTTGATCACTCCATCAAAGCATGTATTCTGACTCCGAGATGCTTGCTCTAGTCCATAGAAGGATTGCTGGAGCTAGCATACCTTTTAGCATCCTTAGGATCGACAAAACCTTTTATTGTATCACATACAACCTTTTCTTACGAAAACTGGTAAGAAAACTTGTTTTGACATCCATCTGTCAGATTTCATAATCGAAAAATACAGCTAATGCTAACATGATTCCGACAGACTTAAGCATCGCTACGGGTGAGAAATTCTCATCGTAGTCAACTCCTTGAACTTGTGAAAAGACTCTTTCCCACAAGTCGAGCTTCATAGACGGTAACATTACCGCCCACGTCCGTCTTCTTCTTAAAGATCCATTTATCTCAATGGCTTGCCGATCATCGGGCAAGTCCACCAAAGTCCATACTTTGTTCTGATACATGGATCCTATCTCAGATTTCATGGCTTCTAACCATTTGTCGGAACATGGGGCCACCATCGCTTCTCCATAGCTCGTAGGTTCATTGTTGTCTAACAACATGATATCTAAGACAGGATTACCGTACCACTCAGGAATAGTACATATCCTTGTCGACCTACGAGGTTCGATAGCAACTTGATCCGAAGATTCATGATCACTATCATTAACTTCCTATTCAACAGACGTAGGCGCCACAGAAAACATCTTTCTGTGTTGCATCACTCTCTGGTTGAAGTAAAGGTTCTACAACCTCATCAAGTTCTATCTTCCTCCCACTCAATTCTTTCAAGAGAAACTCCTTCTCGAGAAAGGACCCGTTCTTAGAGACAAACAATTTGCCCTCGGATCTGAGATAGAAGGTATAGCCAACTGTCACCTTTGGGTATCCTATGAAGATGTGTTTGTCCTCTTTTGGGTTCGAGCTTCTCCGGCTGAAGCCTTAAGCATCGCAGTCCCAAACATTAAGAAACGACAATTTTTGGTTTCTTGCCAAACCATATTCATACGACGTCGTCTCAACGGACTTAGATGGTGTCCTATCTAAAGTGAATGTAGCTGTCTCTAACGCATATCCTCAAAATGAAAACGGTAGATCGGTAAGAGACATCATAGATCGCACCATATCTCATAAGGTTCGATTACGACGTCCGGACACACCATTACCCTGTGGTGTTCCAAGTGGCTTCAACTGTGAAACAATTCCACAATGTCTTAAGTGATTGCCAAACTCATAACTCAGAAATTCTCATCGATCAGATCATAGGAATTTGATCTTCTTGTTATGATGGTTCTTAACTTCACTCTGAAACCGTTTGAACTTTTCAAATGTTTCAGACTTGTGCTTCATTAAGTAAATATACCTATATCTACTCAAATCATCAGTGAAGATGAGAAAATAGCGATATCCACCGCACGCTTCAATTTTCATTGGATCACACACATCAGCATGTATGATTTCCAACAAGTCACTTGCCCATTTCATTGTACCTAAAAACGGGGTCTTATTCATTCTGCCCATGAGGCATGGCTCGCATGCATCAAGCGATTCAAAATCAAGTGACTCCAAACATCCATCGACATGGAGTTTCTTCATGCATCTTACGCCAATATGACCTAAGCGGCAGTGCCACAAGAAAGTGGTACTATCATTATTAACTCTACATCTTTTGGCGTTAATATTATTATCATGTGTATTATTATGATCGAGATTCAATAAACCATTGGGTGCATGACCATAAAGGTATTATTCATGAAAATAGAATAACCATTATTCTCTAACTTAAATGAATAATCGCATTGCAATGAACATGATCTAATCATATTCATGCTCAACGTAGACACCAGATAACATTTATCTAGGTTCAACACTAATCCCGAAGGCAGATGGAGCGTGCGATGGTGATCTTATCAACTTTGGAAACACTTCCAACACACATCGTCACCTCGCCCTTAGCCAGTCTCCGTTTAGTCCGTAGCTTTTGCTTCAAGTCACCAATAACAGCAACTGAACCGGTATCTAATACCCAGGTGCTACCAGGAGTACTAGTGAGGTACACATTAATAACACGTATATACTTTGTTGAAGTTGCCAGCCTTCTTATCTACCATGCATTTGGGGTAATTCTGCTACCAGTAACCGTTCCCCTTACAATAGAAGCACTTAGTCTCGGGTTTGGGTCCAACCTTGGGTTCCTTCACTGGAGCGGCAACTGGTTTGCCATCCATGAAGTTTCCCTTCTAGACCTTGCCCTTCTTGAAAACCAGTGGTCTTGTTAAACCATCAACACTTGATGCTCCTTCTTGATTTCTACCTTTTGCGGTCTTAAGCACCGCGAACAGCTCCGGGATCAACTCCATCCCTTGCATGTCATAGTTCATCACGAAGATCTAGTAGCTTAGTGATAGTGGCTAGAGAACTCTATCAATCACTATCTTATCTGGAAGTTTAACTCCCACTTGATTTAAGTGATTGTAGCACCCAGGCATTCTGAGCACATTCTCACTAGCTGAGCTATTCTCCTCCATCTTGTTGGCAAAAGAACTTGTCAGAGGTCTCATACCTCTCAACACGGGCATGAGCCTGAAATCCCAATTTCAGCTCTTGGAACATCTCATATGTCTTATGGCGTTCAAAACGTCATTGGAATCCCGATTCTAAGCTGTAAAGTATGGTGCACTAAACTATCAAGTAGACATCAGGATGTGTCTGTCAGGTGTTCACAACATCCACAGACGACGTTGTAGGGGTTTGCACATCGAGCGGTGCATCAAAGACGTAAGCCTTCTGTGTAGCAGTGAGGACACTCCTTGGACTACGGACCCAGTCCGCATCATTGCTTACAATATCTTTCAACTTGGTCTTTCTCTAGGAACGTATTGAAACAGGGAGCTACAACGTGAGCTATTTATCTACAACATATTTCTAAAGACAATTTAGACTATGTTCATGATAATTAAGTTCATCTAATCAAATTATTTAATGAACTCCCACTGAGTTAGACATCCCTCTAGTCATCTAAGTGAAACATGATCCGAGTCAACTAGGCCGTGTCCGATCATCACGTGAGACGGACTAGTCAACATCGGTGAACATCTTCATGTTGATCGTATCTTCTATACGACTCATGCTCGACCTTTCGGTCTTCCGTGTTCCGAGGCCATGTCTGTACGTGCTAGGATCATCAAGTTAACCTAAGTGTATTGCGTGTGTAAATCTCGCTTACACCCGTTGTATTCGAACGTTAGAATCTATCACACCCGATCATCACGTGGTGCTTCGAAACAACGAACCTTCGCAACGGTGCACAGTTAGGGGGAACACTTTCTTGAAATTATTGTGAGGGATCATCTTATTTAAGCTACCGTCGTTCTAAGCAAATAATATGTAAAACATGATAAACATCACATGCAATCAAACAGTGACATGATATGGCCAATATCATTTTGCTCCTTTTGATCTCCATCTTCAGGACTCCATAATCATCGTTGTCACCGGCATGACACCATGATCTCCATCATCATGATCTCCATCATCGTGTCTTTTTGAAGTTGTCTCGTCATCTATCACTTCTACTACTATGGCTAACGCTTTAGCAATAAATTAAAGTAATTACATGACGTTTATGTTGACATGCAGGTCATAAATAAATTAAGATAACTCCTATGGCTCCTGCCGGTTGTCATACTCATCGACATGCAAGTCGTGATTCCTATTACAAGAACATGATCAATCTCATACATCACATATATCATTCATCACATCCTTTTTGGCCATATCACATCACAAGGCATATGCTGCAAAAACAAGTTAGACGTCCTCTAATTGTTGTTGCAAGTTTTACGTGGCTGCTATAGGTTTCTAGCAAGAACGTTTCTTACCAATGCCAAAACCACAACGTGATATGCCAATTTCTATTTACCCTTCATAAGGACCATTTTCATCGAATCCGATCCGACTAAAGTGGGAGAGACAGACACCTGCTAGCCACCTTATGCAACTAGTGCATGTCAGTAGGTGGAACCAGTCTCACGTAAGCGTACGTGTAAGGTCGGTCCGGGCCGCTTCATCCCACGATGCCGCCAAATCAAGATAAGACTAGTAACGGCAAGTAAATTGACAATATCGATGCCCACAACTGCTTTGTGTTCTACTCGTGCATAGAAACTACGCATAGAACTTGGCTCTGATACCACTGTTGGGGATCGTAGCAGAAATTTAAAATTTTCTATGCATCACCAAGATCAATCTATGGAGTAATCTAGCAACGAGGGGAAGGGGAGTTCATCTACATACCCTTGTAGAACGCTAAGCGGAAGCGTTGCAAGAACGCGGATGAAGGAGTCGTACTCGTAGCGATTCAGATCGCGGTTGATTCTGATCTAAGCGCCGAACAACGGCGCCTCCGCGTTCAACACACGTGCAGCCCGGTGACGTCTCCTACGCCTTGATCCAGCAAGGGGGGAAGGAGAGGTTGGGAAGACTCCGTCCAGCAGCAGCACGACGGCGTGGTTGTGGTGGAGGAGTGTGGGACTCCAGCAGGGCTTCGCCAAGCACTACGAGAGACGAGGAGGGAGAAAGGTAGGGCTGCGCCAACAGGGGAAGAACTTCGTGTGTTGGGCTGCCCCTATGCCTCCACTATATATAGGGGGGAGGGAGGGCTGCGCCCCCACCTAGGGTTTCCACCCTAGGGGTGGAGGCAGCCCCCAATCCCCATCTAGGGTGGCGGCCAAGTGGGGGGGAGAGGGAGGCGCACCAGGCATGGGCCTTAGGGCCCATCTGCCCTTAGGGTTTGCCCCCCCTCTTCTCTCTAGGCGCATGGGCCTTGGTGGGGAGGCACCCCAGCCCACCTAGGGGCTGGTCCCTTCTCACACTTGGCCCATGAATGCCTCCGGGGCCCGTGCCCCTCCCGGTGGACCCTCGGACCCCTCCGGTGGTCCCGGTACACTATCAGTGATGCCTGGAACACTTCTGATGGCCAAAACCATACTTCCTATATATCAATCTTTACCTCCGGACCATTCCGGAACTCCTCGTGACGTCCGGGATCTCATCCGGGACTCCGAACAACATTCGGTAACCGCATACATACTTTCCCTATAACCCTAGCGTCATCGAACCTTAAGTGTGTAGACCCTACGGGTTCGGGAGTCATGCAGACATGGCTGAGACAACTCTCTGGTCAATAACTAACAGCGGGATTTGGATACCCATATTGGCTCCCACATGCTCCACGATGATCTCATCGGATGAACCACGATGTCAAGGATTCAATCAATCCCGTATACAATTCCGTTTGTCTAGCGGTATAGTACTTGCCCGAGATTCGATCGTCGGTATCACGATACCTTGTTCAATCTCGTTACCGGCAAGTCTCTTTAATCGTTCCGTAACACATCATTCCGTGATCAACTCCTTGGTCACATTGCGCACATTATGATGATGTCCTATCGAGTGGGCCCAGAGATACCTCTCCGTTACATGGAGTCACAAATCCCAGTCTCGATTCGTGCCACCCAGAGTGCACCTTTATAGCCACTCGGAGATACCCGTAGTGCACCTTTATAGCCACCCAGTTACGTTGTGACGTTTGGCACACCCAAAGCACTCCTACGGTATCTGGGAGTTGCACAATCTCATGGTCTAAGGAAATGATACTTGACATTAGAAAAGCTTTAGCATACGAACTACATGATCTTGTGCTAGGCTTAGGATTAGGTCTTGTCCATCACATCATTCTCCTAATGATGTGATCCCGTTATCAAGGACATCTAATATCCATGGTCAGGAAACCGTAACCATCTATTGATCAATGAGCTAGTCAACTACAGGCTTACTAGGGACATGGTGTTGTCTATGTATCCACACATGTATCTGAGTTTCCTATCAATACAATTCTAGCATGCATAATAAACGATTATCATGAACAATGAAATATAATATAATAATAACTACTTTATTATTGCCTCTAGGGCATATTTCCAACAATATTAAGGCCTCCTTTTAATAGAGAACCAGAACAAAGCATTAACACATAGTGAATACATGAACTCCTCAAACTACAGTCATCACCGGTAAGTATCCCGATTATTGTCACTTCGGGGTTAACGGATCATAACACATAATAGGTGACTATAGACTTGCAAGATAGGACCAAGAACACTCATATATTGATGAAAAGATAATAGGTTCAGATCTGAAATCATGGCACTCGGGCCCTAGTGACAAGCATTAAGCATAGCAAAGTCATAGCAACATCAATCTCAGAACATAGTGGACAGTAGGGATCAAACCCTAACAAAACTAACTCGATTACATGATAGATCCCATCCAACCCATCACCGTCCAGCAAGCCTACGATGGAATTACTCACGCACGGTGGTGAGCATCATGAAATTGGTGATGGAGGATGGTTGATGATGACAGATTCCCCTCTCTGGAGCCCTGAATGGACTCCAGATCAGCCCTCCCGAGAGGTTTTAGGGCTTGGCGGTGGCTCCGTATCGTAAAACGCGATGATTTCTTCTCTCTGATTTTTTTCTCCCTGAAACTCAATATATGGAGGTGGAGTTCGAGTCGGAGAGGCAACAGGGGGCCCACAAGGTAGGGGGCGCGCCCTAGGGGGGCAGGCGCGCCCCCACCCTCGTGGAGAGACGGTGGGCCCCCTGGCCTTCATCTTTGGTAGGTATTCTTCTTATTTTCTGAAAAGTGTCTCCGTGAAGTTTCAGGTCAGTCTAAGAACGTTTGCTCCTGCACATAAATAACACCATGGTAGTTTTGCTGAAAACAGCGTCAGTCCGGGTTAGTTCCATTCAAATCATGCAGGTTAGAGTCCAAAACAAGGGCAAAAGTGTTTGGAAAAGTAGATACGTTGGAGACGTATCAGCACTCAAGACCCTCGCGAGGGGCCATGCCTCGCGAGGCAAACGACACAAGAACTCCTCAGGACCACCCTCACCAGGCTGTCTCGCGAGGGGCAGCGAGTTCAAGGCAAGGCAAAACTCGCAAGGTTCCAATGACGTGAGCCATGACGATCAAGATCAGGCAGGCGCCAGCGCGCATACTGTCCTTGTTTCCTCTTTTTTGCTAAGGAAGCAAGCGCAGGCGCGGAGTACCGAGGCATCAAGCAAAGGTTTCCATATCAGTGCAACGAGACCATGACCAGCAGGACGACCATGACCAGTAGGACGGCAAGATGGAGGACACCATGGAGCCCAGGGTGGCGTCACCACCAGAGGCTTTTGCAGGCGAAGACTGCTTTTGTCAGGATAAGCTGTACTAGCTGTCCCCTTCCAAATTGGCCGTTGTTGGCTCCCTTCCTGCTCAATATTTGGGGAGAGGACCAGGGCCTCTATAAATAGGACTAGCCACCACCATATCTAGGGGGATGAGATCAGAACAACCACAAGTTCACCAAGCTCAAGAACACCTCTCCTCAGGAGGCTGTTCTTCCCCTTGTACTGTTCATCCTCAGCCGAAGAGGCAATCCACCACACCACACTGAAGTAGGGTATTACACCACAATGCTGGCCCGAACCAGTATATATCTTGTGTCCTTTGTGTTGCAAGTTGTTGAGTTAGCCCTTGAGATCTTAGCTAAGCAAGGACATGGATCGGTAGGGGGAGATCTTCGTGTGCACCCAGTGTTCGAACCTCGAGGGTTTTGCCGGAACCCGAGATCCGACAGGTCAATATTATGCTAGGTTGCATTCCACATCAAAAATTATCTCTTTTATCATTTACCTACTCGAGGACGGGCAGGAATTAAGCTTGGGGATGCTGATACCACTACTAGGGAAAACCTTATACACAGAATCTTAGCAGCAGCGCGGTATAAAAACAGACGCTACTGCTAATTAGCAGCAACGAGCTTTAGAAAAGAGCGCTGCTAATGACTGAGTAGCAGTAGCGCTCTAGGTGAAAAGAGCGCTACTACTATAATTGCCACGGTGTTGCCTCCAGGCTAGATATAGTAGTAGCGCCCTTCCAGTGGACGCGCTACTGCTAAAGAACTTAGTAGCATCGGTTTTGCTCAAAACTCGTTGCTGGTAAGTATGACCGCAACTAATTAAGTTTAGTCCCATATTTCTAAGCGAACAAGGTGTTTACCACCTTAAATATGTTGCTTCTCAACCTATCTCGAGCACTTGGTCTTCATTGAACTATATGTGTATGATTTGTGGTTGCAATATGAATCCTCGCCTGTGCCTATACAGGTACAGTGAGGATTCATGTTGACTATTTAGATTATACACAAAAAGATCAATGATGACCAATGTATATTTTTGATGTTTTTACTAAACAAAAGAAATAACTACTTCCATTAGCAGTAGCGGTTTTTCCCAAAACGCGTTGTAGATAAGTTAGCTATAGCGCGTTTTCTGTACGTGCACTACTGCTAGTTCGAGTTAACCACCCTCCCCCGTATCAAAATTTCGCTAAGTCCTCCTTTCCCCCCCACCGGCCTATTCCCCTACTCCCTGTCGCCGCCGCCCGAGCCCGAGTGCGCCTGCGCCCTCACAGCCGCCGCTGCCGCCCGCCCTCAACCTCACCGCCGCCGCTCTCGACCACACTGTCGCCGCCCTCGACCTCACCGCCGCCGCCCTCGACCGAGCCCGCCGAGCCCGCCGCCCAGGACCGCCGCCCTCCTGATCCCGAGCCCGCCCTCGCCGCCCCTCCGTCGCCGAGCACCTCCCCGCCACCGTCTCTCCCTCTGTAAGCCCCCCACCCCTCCCCAACCCCCTCTCTCTTTGCATAGTTAGTAGATGATTTTAGTAGTAGTAGATGCTAATTTAGGGTTCATAGATAATGATTTTTAGAAGTAGTGGATAGATGTTAATTAGTATTAGATGTATAATTAGCAGTAGTACATGTTAATTAGTAGTAGATGTAGTAGTTAGATGTTAATTAGTAGTAGTAGATGTGCTAGTTTCTTTCTATTTATAGTAAGTTTATATTTAGTAAGAACTAGTTTAGTTTTAGTTGAACTAGTTAAGTTTTAGTTGAACTAGTATAGTAAGTAAATTAATAACTAGTTGAACTACTTCATTTTTAGAAAGAACTAGTTTTTTTCATTTTATACTAAGTTTATATTTAGTAAGAACTAGTTGAATTAATAGAACTAGTTGAACATGCCATATTTGGTGTTATTTTTTAGTTTAAGAAATTATTTCATGTTTTGGTTACACCTCCGAGTGGCCTATGTTTTGCCGGAGTGTTGATTAATTTCCGTTCTGGCAAATTTCAGGCGCTCGATATGTCCTTTTTTAGCAAAGGTCATGCCGGATTTTTCCGTGAATTCTGGCATGACTTCTGCTAGAATATGTGGGAAATATCGAGTGGCCTGGATTTTCTTTGAAAAATAATGATCTAATTTAGGTTTTTTAGTACATATATTTAATTGTACAAGTTTAATCTTTGAATTATGAACGTAGGAAATGTCGTACTCAGACGACGACAGTCTCCCGGGGAAGTGCAGCTGGTGCCACGACGATCGAGGTATGTGCGACAGGTTCGTTGAGCTGGACGAAGATCGGCGCTTAAGCATTAAGCTCGAGGAGACCTTCGATGTTGAAACGGTACGCAACAACGAGAAGTGTTTTTTTCGTAATTAAGCATGACTTCAACTATTTGAACGTCTAATTTTCATCTTTTACAATTCGACTAGCTTATCCCATGCCATGCAAGACGCTATGTCTTGGAGAGGATGGGTTTTGAAGACCATGAAAATTTTCAAACAAAGAAAATACACCTAAGGACCCATCATGATATCGATTTTGAAGTAAATCTGTATAATTCTCAGAGCGTAACCCGTTTTGGTTGTCAAAATTGGGAAGCACTTTGCAAAATGTATGGTTTTTATGAGGGTATGATTGTCACCATGGATCTTGGTCATCCTGACATCAAGCAAGACAATATGGACATTTGGGTCCTCATTGATACGCTTCCGATTCTACCGCAATGTGAGTTTCTCAAACATAGTTATTAACTAATTTATATTGTTTATATCAAAATAGTTGACAGCTCATTTCCATTGACAGCTTATTTTGAATCTTCAAAGAATGTGCAGAAGATGGTAGACAAAACCCACTACACTGATGGCTCCGAATTAACTTATAAGGAGAAAAATCATCTGATTGCTTATTGTACTTTTTTTGAGAATTACAATACCTATTATCGAACTCCTCCAAATTATGGTGAATACGTGCCACTAGTGCACGTGTTGAACCACGATAACTTCTATGGATATACCCTAGTAAGATATTTTACTATTACGACATCCGTGCATCTTTTGCATACTTCTAAAACTAGTACATCATTGCTAACTACAAAGTTATTACTATGTTTTTCAACAGAAAATCCCGATGGATTGTGTGCCTCATCTGATGTATTACAATGGTCGCCTTGAAGTTCTGAACCTACAGCCAGGTCATCCTACGGATCTCACCTGTGCATATCGAATTTCTGAAACCGGTGAACACATGCTAATCAAAGAGTGGAAAAAATATTTGTACATTTGTAAGGAGGTTCTTGGAAGCAACATTAAGCGAAAGGCAAGAATTGGAGACAGGATAATCTGCATTCTCCATAATGGAGAGCGAGGGGCTATCTTGTTTTTTGCTATTTTACCTTAGAGAATATAGTAGGTCCTAAGAAAATGTAGTAGGTCCTATGAGGTACAATATGTTTATTATGTGATACAATGTGTTAGAGTTGAAGATGTCAGGAGTACTTGTGATTACGACTAGTGAGCAATGATATGATGATGATGATAAGTTGTTAATGATATGATGATGATGATATTTATTATATCATTGGGTGAAAGAACCGTGGATTAGTTTCAAGTGGATGTCCGTCCACTTGAAACTAGTCCACACGGTTCTTTCACCCCGTGATGTAATAACTCATTATGATGTAAAAACAATTTGTAAATTGTTGTATGAAATTTTTTGTAAAGGTGTACGAATACAACATGAAATAAAAAAGAAATAAAATACGAAATAATAGTAGTAGCGTGGGCAGAGAGAAGCGCTACTACTAATTACCAGCAGCGCTCCTCCTGGAACTCGCTGCTACTAAGTCAATTTAGCCGTAGCGTGGGTGGAGGCACGCTATTGCTATTCGTTAGCTATAGCGCCTTATCAGTAGCGCACCACCCCACGCTACTGATAGGTCTAAAACCCGCGCTGCTGCTAGCCTTTTCCCTAGTAGTGTACGTCTCCATCGTATCTATAATTTTTGATTGTTCCATGTCAATATTATACAACTTTCATATACTTTTGGCAACTTTTTATACTATTTTTGGGACTAACATATTGATCCAGTGCCCAGTGCCAGTTCCTGTTTGTTGCATGTTTTTTTGTTTCGCAGAAAATCCATATCAAACGGATTCCAAACGGGATAGAAACTGGCGGAGATTTTTTTGGAATATACGTGATTTTTGGGAAGAAGAATCAACACGAGACGATGCCCGAGGGGGCCACGAGGCAGGGGGCGCGCCATGGGCCCTCGTGGCCACCCCATAAGGTGGTTGGTGCCTTTCTTTTGCCGCAAGAAAACCAATATCCGGATAGAAATCGTGTTAAAATTTCAGCCCAATCGGAGTTACGGATCTCCGGGAATATAATAAACAGTGAAAGGCCAGAATCTAAAACGCAGAAATAGAGAGAGACAGATCCAATCTCGGAGGGGCTCTCGCCGCCATGGAGGCCATGGACCAGAGGGGAAACCCTTTTCCCATCTAGGGAGAAGGTCAAGGAAGAAGAATAAGAAGGAGGCCCTCTCCCCCTCTCTCTCCCGGTGGCGCCGGAACGCCGCCGGGGCCATCATCGTCACCGCAATCTACACCAACACCTCCGTCATCGTCACCAACATCTTCATCACCTCCCCCCATCTATCTATAGCGGTCCACTCTCCCACAACCCATTGTACCCTCTACTTGAACATGGTGCTTTATGCTTCATATTATTATCCAGTGATGTGTTGCCATCCTATGATGTCTGAGTAGATTTTTGTTGTCCTATCGGTAATTGGTGAATTGCTATGATTGGTTTAATTTGCTTGTGGTTACGTTGCTGTCCTTTGGTGCCCATCATATGAGCGCGTGCTTGGATCACACCATACGGTTAGTTGTATGTTGATAGTGACAGAAGCTTCAACCTAGCATAGAAATTGATGCATACGGGATTGATGGGGGGCCAATATATCTTAATGCTATGGCTGGGTTTTACCTTAATGAACATTAGTAGTTGCGGATGCTTGCTAATAGTTCCAATCATAAGTGCATAGAATTCTAAGTCAGGGATGACATGCTAGAACTGGCCTCTCCCACATAAAACTTGCTATCGGTCTAGTAAAGTAGTCAAATGGTTAGGGACAATTTCACAACTCCTACCACCACTTTTCCACACTTGCTATACTAACTTTATTGCTTCTTTATCTAAACAGACCCTAGCTTTTATTTACATGCTCTTTATATTCTTGCAAACCTATCCCATTACACCTACAATGTACTTCTAGTTTTATACTTGTTCTAGGTAAAGCGAACATCAAGCGTGCGTAGAGTTGTATCGGTGGTCGATAAAACTTGAGGGAATAGTTGTTCTACCTTTAGCTCATCGTTTGGTTCGACACTCTTACTTATCGAAAGAGGCTACAATTGATCCCTTATACTTGTAGGTTATCAAACTGCACCAACTGGCAGCTCCACCATTCAATATACGTATCCTATTTGTGACTTAGAGTCATCCGGATCAGTGTCAAAACTTGCGTCGATGTAACCATTTACAACAAGCTCTTTGTAACCTCCATAAACGAGAAACATATCCTTAATCCTTTTCAAGTATTTCAGGATGTTCTTGACCGTTGTCCAGTGATCCACTCTTGGATTACTTTGGTACCTCCCTGCAAAACAAATAGCAAGGCACATATCAGGTCTGGTACACAGCATTTCCTGCATGATTGAACCTATGGCTGAGGCATAGGGAATGACTTTCATTTTCTTCTATCTTCTGCTATGGTCGGGCATTGAGTCTGACTCAACTTCACACCTTGTAACACAGGCAAGAACCCTTTCTTTGCTTGTTCCATTTTGAACTTCTTCAAAACTTTATCAAGGTATGTCCTTTGTGAAAGTCCATCTAAGCATCTTGATCTATCTCTATAGATCTTGATGCGCAATATATAAGCAGCTTCATCGAGGTCTTTCATCGAAAAATACTTATTCAAGTATCCTTTTATGCTATTCAGAAATTCAGTATCATTTCCGATCAACAATATGTCATCCACATATAATATCTGAAATGCTACGAAGCTCCCACTCACTTTCTTGTAAATACAGGCTTCTCCAAAAGTTTGTATTAAACCATATGCTTTAATCACACTATCAAAGCATATATTCCAACTCCGAGATGCTTGCACCGGTCCATAAAAGGATCGCTGGAGCTTGCACACTTTGTTAACACCTTTTGGATCGACAAAACCTTCCGGTTGCATCATATACAACTCTTCTTTAAGATATCCATTAAGGAATGCAGTTTTGACATGCATTTGCAAAAATTCATAATCATAAAATGCGGTAATTGCTAACATGATTCAGACGGACTTAAGCATCACTACGGGTGAGAAGGTCTCATCGTAGTCAACTCCTTGAACTTGTGGAAAACCTTTCGCAACAAGTCGAGCTTTGTAGACAGTAACATTACCATCAGTCTTCGTCTTGAACATCCATTTATTCTCTATGGCTTGCTGATCATCGGGCAAGTCAATAAAAGTCCACACTTTGTTCTCATACATGGATCCCATCTCAGATTTCATGGCTTCATCCATTTTGCGTAATCTGGGCTCATCATCACTTCCTCATAGTTCGTAGGTTCGTCATGGTCAAGTAACATAACCTCCAGAACAGGATTACCATACCACTCTGGTGCAGATCTCACTCTGGTTGACCTACGAGGTTCGGTAGTAACTTGATCAGAAGTTTCATGATCATCGTCATTAGTTTCCTCACTAATTGGTGTAGGAATCACTGGAACTAATTTCTGTGATGAACTACTTTCCAATAAGGGAGACGGTATAGTTACCTCAGCAAGTTCTACTTTCCTCCCACTCACTTCTTTCGAGAGAAACTCCTTCTCTATAAAGGATCCATTCTTAGCAACGAATATCTTGCCTTCGGATCTGTGATAGAAGGAGTACCCAATAGTCTCCTTTGGATATCCTATGAAGACACATTTCTTCGATTTGGGTTCGAGCTTATCAGGTTGAAGCTTTTTCACATAAGCATCGCATCCCCAAATTTTAAGAAATGACAACTTGGGTTTCTTGCCAAACCACAGTTCATATGGTGTCATCTCAACGGATTTCGATGGTGCCCTATTTAGCATGAATGCAGCCGTCTCTAAAGCATAACCCCAAAACGATAGCGGTAAATCAGTAAGAGACATCATAGATTGCACCATATCTAATAAAGTACGGTTACGACGTTCGGACACACCATTACGCTGTGGTGTTCCAGGTGGCGTGAGTTGGGAAACTATTCTGCATTGTTTCAAATGAAGACCAAACTCATAACTCAAATATTCACCTCCATGATCAGATCGTAGAAACTTAATTTTCTTGTTATGATGATTTTCCACTTCACTCGGAAATTCTTTGAACTTTTCAAATGTTTCAGGCTTATGTTTCATTAAGTAGATATACCCATATCTGCTCAAATTATCTGTGAAGGTCAGAAAATAACGATACCCGCCACGAGAATCAACACTCATCGGACCGCATACATCAGTATGTATTATTTATAATAAGTTTGTTGCTCGTTCCATTGTTCCGGATAACAGAGTCTTAGTCATCTTGCCCATGAGGCATGATTCGCAAGCATCAAGTGATTCCAAAAGCCCATCAGCATGGAGTTTCTTCATGCGCTTTACAACAATATGACCTAAATGACAGTGCCACAAATAAGTTGCACTATCATTATTAAACTTATATCTTTTGGCTTCAATACTATGAATATGTGTATCACTACTATCGAGATTCAATAAAAATAGACCACTCATCAAGGGTGCATGACCATAAACATTATTCTCTGATTTAAATGAATAACCGTCTCACATCAAACAAGATCCAGATATAATGCTCATGCTTAACGCTGGCACCAAATAACAATTATTCAGGTCTAATACTAATCCCAAAGGTAGATGTGGAGGTAGCGTGTCGACCGTGATCACATCAACTTTGGAACCATTTCCCACGCGCATCATCACCTCGTCCTTAGACAATCTTCGCTTAATCCGTAGCCCTTGTTTCGAGTTGCAACTATTAGCAACAGAACCAGTATAAAATACCCAGGCGCTACTGTGAGCATTAGTAAGGTACAGATCAATAACATGTATATCAAATATACCTTTCACTTTGCCATCCTGCTTATCCGCCAAATACTTGGGGCAGTTCCACTTCCAGTGACCAGTCCCTTTGCAGTAGAAGCACTCAGTCTCAGGCTTAGGTCCATACTTGGGTTTCTTCACTTGAGAAGCAACTTGCTTGCCGTTCTTCTTGAAGTTCCCCTTATTCCCTTTGCCCCTTTTCTTGAAACTAGTGGTCTTGTTAACCATCAACACTTGATGCTCCTTCTTGATTTCTACCTCTGCAGCCTTTAGCATTGCGAAGAGCTCGGGAATTGTCTTATCCATCCCTTGCATATTATAGTTCATCACGAAGCTTTTGTAGCTTGGTGGTAGTGATTGAAGAACTCTTTCAATGACACTATCATCGGGAAGATTAACTCCCAGTTGAGTCAAGTGGTTGTGGTACCCAGACATTCTGAGTATATGTTTGTTCACTGACAGAACTATTCTCCTCCATTTTGCATCTGTACAACTTATTGGAGACTTCATATCTCTCAATCTAGGCATTTGCTTGAAATATTAACTTCAACTCCTAGAACATCTCATATGCTCCATGACGTTCAAAACGTCGCTAAAGTCCCGATTCTAAGCCGTAAAGCATGGCACACTGAACTATCGAGTAGTCATCAGCTTTACACTACCAGACGTTCATAACATCTGGTGTTGCTCCTGCAGCGGGCTTTGCACCTAGCGGTGCTTCCAGGATGCAATTCTTCTGTGTAGAAATGAGGATAATTCTCAAGTTACAGACCCAGTCCATGTAGTTGCTACCATCATCTTTCTACTTAGCTTTCTCTAGGAACGCATTAAAATTCAAAGGAACAGTAGCACGTGCCATTTATCTACAACAACATAGACATGCAAAAATACTATCAGGTACTAAGTTCATGATAAATTAAAGTTCAATTAATCATATTATTTAATAACTCCCATTTAGATAGACATCCCTCTAGTCATCTAAATGATCACGTGATCCATATCAACTAAACCATGTCCGATCATCACGTGAGATGGAGAAGTTTTCAGTAGTGAACATCACACTGTTGATCATATGTAACGCCCGGATAATTAAGCTACAGTAAAACTCTGCTAATGATGCCACATCACCTCCATTACTGTTACTAATATCTCGTTAGTTCAAAACCGGTCCAAAAATCAAATTCAAAATATGGCAAACAACAAAACTTTTCAAACATCAAAACTAAAATATTCGGGTGTTTAAGGTGAAGGTAACACACTTTTACAGAATTCATAAATATTTTAAATTGAATTAAAACAAAAAAGGAAAATGAAATAAAGAAAACGAATAAAACCTGAAAACAAAACAAAAAAGAGGAAAAGAAAACCCCCCAAACCCCCCTAGGCCACATGGCCTAGCTAGCCAACAGCCGGCCCGGCCCCCCTGCCGCCTCCCTTCCCTGTCCCCTGACCCCGGTCGGGACAGGGCCGCGCTCCCGCCAAACCGCCTCGCCGGCACTGGCGCCTGATAACCCACCAAGTATAGGCGATCGCAATAGTTTTCGAGGGTAGAGTATTCAACCCAAATTTATTGATTCGACACAAGGGGAGCCAAAGAATATTCTCAAGTATTAGCTGCTCAGTTGTCAATTCAACCACACCTGGAAACTTAATATCTGCAGTAAAGTGTTTAGTAGTAAAGTAATATGATAGTAGTGGTAACGATAGCAAAAGTAACGGTAGCAAAAGTAATGTTTTTGGAATTTTGTAGTGATGATAACAATGGCAACGGAAAAGTAAATAAGCGAAGAACAATATATGGAAAGCTCGTTGGCAATGGATCAGTGATGGAGAATTATGCCGGATGTGGTTCGTCGTGTAACAGTCATGACATAGGGTGACATAGAACTAGCTCCAATTCATCAATGTAATGTAGGCATGTATTCCGAATATAGTCATACGTGCTTATGGAAAAGAACTTGCATGACATCTTTTGTCCTACCCTCCCGTGGCAGCGGTGTCCTAATGGAAACTAAGGGATATTAAGGCCTCCTTTTAATAGAGTACTGGACCAAAGAATTAACACATAGTGAATACATGAACTCCTCAAACTACGATCATTACCGGGAGCGGTCCCGATTATTGTCACTTCAGGGTTGCCGGATCATAACACATAGTAGGTGACTATAGACTTGCAAGATAGGATCAAGAACTCACATATATTCATGAAAGCATAATAGGTTCAGATCTGAAATCATGGCACTCGGGCCCTAGTGACAAGCATTAAGCATAGCAAAGTTATAGCAACATCAATCTCAGAACATAGTGGATACTAGGGATCAAACCCTAACAAAACTAACTCGATTACATGAAAAATCTCATCCAACCCATCACCGTCTGGCAAGCCTACGATGGAATTACTCACGCACGGCGGTGAGCATCATGAAATTGGCGATGGAGGAAGGTTAATGATGACAATGGCGATGGATTCCCCTCTCCGGGGCCCCGAACGAACTCCAGATCAGCTCTCGCGAGAGAGTTTAGGGCTTGGCGGCGGCTCCATGTCGTAAAACGCGATGAATCTTTCTCTCTGATTTTTTTCTCCTCGAACACAAATATATGATGACAATGTTCATACCTGCTTCTCCCATCTCAATCAGTCCATCATATATCATCATAATTGCTTTTCACTTGCACGATCGAATGATGTGAGTAATAATAATAGTGCATGTGCATTGGACTAAGCTGGAATCTGCGAGCATTCAATAAACAGGAGAAGACAAGGCAATATGGACTCTTTTGTCAGAGCAACAATAATGCATATAAGAGCCACTTTAACAATTTAATTATGGTCTTCTCCTATCGACCCCCAAAGAAAAGAAGAGAAATAAAACTATTTACACGGGAAAGCTCCCAAGAAGCAAAAGAAGAACATGAAATCTTTTTGGGTATTCTTTTTAATTACTACTACAAGCATGGAAATTAAAACTAGCTAAAAGCTACAACGAATTTTTTTGTTTTTCCTAAAGTTTATTAAACACACAATAAGAAAGCATAAAAAGAAATAAACTAGCATGGATATTACAATGAAAAAGTATGAGCACCGACATCTAGCAATGAGTGTGTGCACATGAATGTAATGTCGGTGGGAAATACGTACTCTCCCAAGCTTATGCTTTTGGCCTAAGTTGGTCTATGGCCATGCCTGGCCTGGCGGATATCCATAGTAATAGTTGGGGTCGTACTGAGAAGAAGCCTCGGATTGCCACTGGTTGGAAATCACCTCCGGATCCCATTGGTAATCAGACTGTCGTGGAGGATCAATTTGTGGTTCCAGCTCTGGCTCTGTAGCTGATGTAGGGTTCCGGTAGGCGTGAATGGCCTCCAACGGAACAAGGTACTTGCCTGCAGATAAATCAAACAAGGAAGGAGTAGGGAGGGTAATAGTCTCAGGATGATGTTTATCAAAGAACAATTTGTATTTAAGCTCATTTTCCCTATTCTTAACAATAAAATCATGTGCTACCATACTCTTATAATCTAAATAAACAATAGGCAACAATTTTTCATCCTTTTCATAGTGCCTAATAGGTATATTATAGTATGCAGCAAGGCGTTAAGCATAGACACCTCCAAAGATGGGGCCCTTTGTACGGTTCAGACTTAACCGTTTGGCAATAATACCGCCCATACTAACAGAGTCGTCACGGAATAAACGGCTACCTCTTGAGCACTATGTTGGATTTCCTTGAAGAGGAAAGGATGATGCAGCAAAGTAGCGTAAGTATTTCCCTCAGTTTTTGAGAACCAAGGTATCAATCCAGTAGGAGGTTACGCGTGAGTCCCTCGTACCTGCACAAAACAAATAACTCCTCGCAAGCAACATGATAAGGGGTTGTCAATCCCTTCACGGTCACTTACGAGAGTGAGATCTGATAGATATGATAAGATAATATTTTTGGTATTTTGTGATAAAGATGCAAGGTAAAATAAAAGCTAAGGAAAAAGCAAAGGAAATAACTAAGTATTGGAAGATTAATATGATGAAGATAGACCCGGGGGCCATAGGTTTCACTAGTGGCTTCTCTCAAGAGCATAAGTATTTTACGATGGGTAAACGAATTAATGTTGAGCAATTGACAGAATTGAGCATAGTTATGAGAATATCTAGGTATGATCATGTGTATAGGCATCACGTCTGAGACAAGTAGACCGACTCCTGCCTGCATCTACTACTATTACTCCACTCATCGACCGCTATCCAGCATGCATCTAGAGTATTAAGTTCACAAAAACAGAGCAACGCCTTAAGCAAGATGACATGATGTAGAGGGATAAATTCATGCAATACGATAAAAAACCCATCTTGTTATCCTCGATGGCAACAATACAATACGTGCCTTGCTGCCCCTACTGTCACTAGGAAAGGACACCGCAAGATTGAACCCAAAGCTAAGCACTTCTCCCATTGCAAGAAAGATCAATCTAGTAGGCCAAACCAAACTGATAATTCGAAGAGACTTGCAAAGATAACCAATCATACATAAAAGAATTCATAGAAGATTCAAATATTGTTCATAGATAATCTTGATCATAAACCCACAATTCATCGGTCTCAACAAACACACCGCAAAAACAAGATTACATCGAATAGATCTCCACAAGAGATGGGGAGAACATTGTATTGAGATCCAAAAAGAGAGAAGAAGCCATCTAGCTCATAAATATGGACACGAAGGTCTGAGGTAAACTACTCACACTTCATCGGAGAGGCTATGGTGTTGATGTAGAAGCCCTCCATGATGGATGCCCCCTCTGGCAGAGCTCCGAAACAGGCCCCAACATGGGATCCCGTGGATACAGAAGGTTGTGTCGGTGGAATTAGGTTTTTGGCTCCGTATCTGATCGTTTGGGGGTACGTAGGTATATATAGGAGGAAGGAGTACGTCGGTGGAGCAACAAGGGGGCCACGAGGGTGGAGGGCGCGCCTAGGGGGGGGTAGGCGTACCCCCCTACCTCGTGGGTTCCCTGTTGGTTGCTTGACGTAGGGTCCAAGTCTTTGGATCTTGTTTGTTCCAAAAATCACGTTCCCGAAGGTTTCATTCTGTTTGGACTCTGTTTGATATCCCTTTTCTTCAAAATCCTAAAATAGGCAAAAACAACAATTCTGGGCTGGGCCTCCGGTTAATAGGTTAGTCCCAAAAATAATATAAAAGTGGATAATAAAGAACAATAATGTCCAAAATAGTAGATAATATAGCATGGAGAAATCAAAAATTATAGATACGTTGGAGATGTATCTAGCATCCCCAAGCTTAATTCCTGCTCGTCCTCGAGTAGGTAAATGATAAAAAAGATAATTTTAATGTAATTCTTCTTAATTGTGGTATGAATATTCAGATACGAAAGATTCAAGATAAAAGTTTAATATTGACATAAAAATAATAATACTTCAATCATACTAACAAAGCGATCATGTCTTCTCAAAATAACATGGCCAAAGAAAGTTATCCCAAAATCATATATTCTGACTATGCTCTATCTTCACCACACAAAGTATTTAAATCATGCACAACCCCGATGACAAGCCAAGCAATTGTTTCATACTTTTGACATTCTCAAACTTTTTCAATCTTCACGCAATACATGAGCATGAGCCATGGATATAGCACTATATGTGGATTAGAATGGTGGTTGTGGAGAAGACAAAAAGGGAGAAGATAGTCTCACATCAACTAGGCGTATCAACGGGCTATGGAGATGCCCATCAATAGATATCAATGTGAGTGAGTAGGGATTGCCATGCAACGGATGCACTAGAGCTATATGTATATGAAAGCTCAACAAAAGAAACTAGGTGGGTGTGCATCCAACTTGCTTGCTCATGAAGACCTAGGGCATTTTGAGGAAGCCCATCATTGGAATATACAAGCCAAGTTCTATAATGAAAAATTCCCACTAGTATATGAAAGTGACGAAATGAGAGACTCTCTATCATGAATATCATGGTGCTACTTTGAAGCACAAGTGTGGTAAAGGATAGTAACATTGTCACATCTCTCTTTTTCTCTCATTTTTTTATTTTTTTTATTTGGGCCTTTTCTCTTTTTTATGGCCTCTTTTCTTTCCCTTTTTTTTATTTTCGTCCGGAGTCTCATCCTGACTTGTGGGGGAATCATAGTCTCCATCATCCTTTCCTCACTAGGACAATGCTCTAATAATGATGATCATCACACTTTTATTTTCTTACAACTCGATACTTAGAACAAAATATGACTCTATATGAATGCCTCCGGCGGTGTACCGGGATATGCAATGAATCAAGAGTGACATGTATGAAAGAATTATGAATGGTGGATTTTCCACAAATACAATGTCAACTACATGATCATGCTAAGAAATATGACAATGATGGATTGTGTCATAATAAACGGAACGGTGGAAATTTGCATGGCAATATATATGGGAATGGCTATGGAAATGCCATAATAGGTAGGTATGGTGGCTGTTTTGAGGAAGGTATATGGTGGGTGTATGATAGCGGCGAAAGGTGTGCGGTATTAGAGAGGCTAGCAATGGTGGAAGGAAGAAAAGTGCGTATAATCCATGGACTCAACATTAGTCATAAAGAACTCATATACTTATTGCAAAAATCTACAAGTTATCAAAGCAAAGTATTACACGCATGCTCCTAGGGGGGTAGATTGGTAGGAAAAGACCATCGCTCGTCCCCGACCGCCACTCATAAGGAAGACAATCAAAAAATAAATCATGCTCCGACTTCATCACATAACGGTTCACCATACGTGCATGCTACAGGAATCAGAAACCTTAACACAAGTATTTCTCAAATTCACAACTACTCAACTAGCACAACTTTAATATCACCATCTTCATATCTCAAAACAATTATCAAGCATCAAACTTCTCGTAGCATTCAACACACTCATAAGAAAGTTTTTACTATTCTTGAATACCAAGCATATTAGGATTATTTAAGCAAATTACCATGCTATTTAAGACTCTCAAAATAATATAAGTGAAGCATGAGAGATCAATAGTTTCTATAAAACAATTCCACCACCGTGCTCTAAAAAACTATAAGTGATGTACTAGAGCAAAACTATATAACTCAAATGATATAAGCGAAGCACATAGAGTATTCTAAGAAATTCCAAATCATGTATGGATCTCTCAAAAGGTATGTACAGCATGGATGATTGTGGTAAACTAAAAATCAAAGACTCAAATTATACAAGACGCTCCAAGCAAAACACATATCATGTGGTGAATAAAAATATAGCTCCAAGTAAAGTTACCGATAGAAGTAGACGAAAGAGGGGATGCCTTCCGGGGCATCCCCAAGCTTTGGCTTTTAGGTGTCCTTATATTATCTTGGGGGTGCCATGGGCATCCCCAATCTTAGGCTCTTGCCACTCCTTGTTCCATAATCCATCAAATCTTTACCCAAAACTTGAAAACTTCACAACACAAACTTAAAGTAGAAAATCTCGTGAGCTCCGTTAGCGAAAGGAAACAAAAGACCACTTCAAGTTAATGTAATGAACTCATTCTTTATTTATATTGGTGTTAAACCTACTGTATTCCAAGTTCTCTATGGTTTATATACTATTTTACTAGCCATAGATTCATCAAAATAAGCAAACAACTCACGAAAAACAGAATCTGTCAAAAACAGAACAGTCTGTAGTAATCTGTAGCTAGCGCAAGATATTGAACCCCAAAAATTATAAAATAAACTGATGGACGTGAGGAATTTATATATTAATTATATTAAAAAATAATTAACTAAATATCACTTTCCAAATAAAAATGGAAGCAGTTCTCGTGAGCGCTAAAGTTTCTGTTATTTACAGCAAGATAACAAGACTTTCCCCAAGTCTTCTCAACGATTCTACTTGGCACAAAGACTAATTAAACACAAAAAATACAATCAAAAAGAGGATAGGTAAATTATTTATTACTAAAAAGGATAAAAAAATCAAGGAATAAAAATAAAATTGGGTTGCCTCCCAACAAGCGCTATCATTTAACGCCCCTAGCTAGGCATAAAAAGCAAGGATAGATCTAGGTATTGCCATCTTTGGTAGGCAATTCTTCAATGAGACATCTATTATCCTTAGAAATTTCTTTATTTTTAGTTATTACAAAACTTTTAGGCACAAGATCGAAAAATTCATTTGTAACAAATGGTTCCTTAATGATAGCAACAAGATTGGGATGAATACTTATAGATTTGAGATCTGCAGTTTCCTTACTAGAGGATTCACCCCTATTATTAGGAACATACATAAGCTTGGCTATTTTAGTAGGAGGACTTGGAGTATTCTTTATGGAGGGAAAAGCGGTTCCCAAGTTGGTAATGATATCAAGTTTATCGATCCTAATGGAATCATGATTTATTTTCTCATTAACTACGGGTTCCTTCTCTTTAATATTTTTCAAAGTGACTCCTACTTTAGATCCATATTGAGAGATTCGGTTGTGGATCTTTTTATCCAAATTTTCAATTAACTCTACGATAGCAACCTTATTTTCAATAATTTCGAGACTTTGCATTACATGCTCCAAAGTTAATATAGTTCCATTAACCAAAAGAGGGGGTGAGCCAAACAAATCTATCATAGCATTATAAGAATGAAAAGTATGGCTACCTAAGAAATTTCCTCCGGTAATGGTATCAAGGATATATCTATACCAAGGATTAGCACCTACATAAAATTTGCGGAGAAGAATGGAAGTAGATTGCTTCCTGGTAGATCTATTTTGAGCATTGCAAATTCTATACCAAGCACCTTTCAGACTTTCTCCCTCCCTTTATTCAAAATTTAGGACTTCATTATCGGGAGACAACGAAGAGGATAGAGGACTAGCCATAATGACAAGCAAGCAATCCAACACACGAAAAAACAAGAAACGGGCAAAAAGAGGCAAATAGAGAAAGAGAGGAAGGATAGAGAGAGAGGGCGAATAAAACATCAAGGGTGGAGTGGGGGAGAGGAAAATGAGAGGCAAATGGCAAATAATGTAATGCGGGAGATAAGTGTTGTGATGGGTACTTGGTATGTGGACTTTTGCATATACTCCCCGGCAACGGCACCAGAAATGGCTCGTTGTCGGGAGTCAAATCTTGACTTGCGCGAACCTCCCCGGCAACGGCGCCAGAAATCTTCTTGCTACCTCTTGAGCACTGCATTGGATTTCCTTGAACAGGAAAGGATGATGCAGCAAAGTAGCGTAAGTATTTCCCTCAGTTTTTGATAACCAAGGTATCAATCCAGTAGGAGGTTACGCGTGAGTCCCTCGTACCTACACAAAACAAATAACTCCTCGCAACCAACGCGATAAGGGGTTGTCAATCCCTTCACGATCACTTACGAGAGTGAGATCTGATAGATATGATAAGATAATATTTTTGGTATTTTTGTGATAAAGATGCAAGGTAAAATAAAAGCATAGTAAAAAGCAAAGAAAATAACTAAGTATTGGAAGATTAATGTGATGAAGATAGACCCAGGGGCCATAGGTTTCACTAGTGGCTTCTCTCAAGAGCATAAGTATTTTACGATGGGTGAACGAATTACTGTTGAGCAATTGACAGAATTGAGCATAGTTATGTGAATATCTACGTATGATCATGTGTATAGGCATCACGTCCGAGACAAGTAGACCGACTCCTGCCTGCATCTACTACTATTACTCCACTCATCGACCGCTATCCAGCATGCATCTAGAGTATTAAGTTCATGAAAACAGAGTAACACCTTAAGCAAGATGACATGATGTAGAGGGATAAATTCATGCAATACGATAAAAACCCCATCTTGTTATCCTCGATGGCAACAATACAATACGTGCCTTGCTGCCCCTACTGTCACTGGGAAAGGACACCGCAAGATTGAGCCCAAAGCTAAGCACTTCTCCCATTGCAAGAAAGATCAATCTAGTAGGCCAAACCAAACTGATAATTCGAAGAGACTTGCAAAGATAACCAATCATACATAAAAGAATTCAGAGAAGATTCAAATATTGTTCATAGATAATCTTGATCATAAACCCACAATTCATCGGTCTCAACAAACACACCACAAAAACAAGATTACATCGAATAGATCTCCACAAGAGAGGGGGAGAACATTGTATTGAGATCCAAAAAGAGAAAAGAAGCCATCTAGCTAATAACTATGGACCCGAAGGTCTGAGGTAAACTACTCACACTTCATCGGAGAGTCTATGGTGTTGATGTAGAAGCCCTCCATGATGGATGCCCCCTCTGGCGGAGCTCCGGAACAGGCCCCAAGATGGGATCCCGTGGATATAGAAGGTTGCGGCGGTGGAATTAGGTTTTTGGCTCCGTATCTGATCGTTTGGGGGTACGTAGGTATATATAGGAGGAAGGAGTACGTCGGTGCAGCAACAGGGGGCCCACGAGGGTGGAGGGTGCGCCTGGGGGGGGTAGGCGCGCCCCCTACCTCGTGGCTTCCCTGTTGGTTGCTTGACGTAGGGTCCAAGTCTCCTGGATCTTGTTTGTTCCAAAAATCACGTTCCCGAAGGTTTCATTCCAATTGGACTCCATTTGATATTCCTTTTCTTCGAAACCCTAAAATAGGCAAAAACAACAATTCTGGGTTGGGCCTCCGGTTAATAGGTTAGTCCCAAAAATAATATAAAAGTGGATAATAAAGCCCAATAATGTCCAAAACAGTAGATAATATAGCATTGAGCAATCAAAAATTATAGATACGTTGTAGACGTATCATAAACCATGGAACAAAATGATAATATTAGGAACACTAAGGTTTCCACAGTTTCCATGACCAATTAAGCAACGACTAGCAAATATTGCAAAGTAGCGTAAAACAGGAAAATGTATGCTAGTGATTCTTGCATCGGAAACTTTCCTAGTTTCCCCTATAGTAATGGTGTCAATAAACCCATCCACATCTCTATGACGTGGTTCCTCTAAGCTACCCTCGAAAGGTATTTTGCAAACCCTGCAAAATTCATATAGTGACATCCTCTTAACCACATCATATAAATGAAACTCTATTGAAGGAGGTGATTCCTTAGGATAATAGTAGAAGTTTTGCACAAAAGTATTGGTGAGTAAGAGATACTGTTCGCGTTGGTCGCGGAGGAAGTCGTGAAGCTTGCATTCTTAGCCAACTCATAAAAATCATCATAAATCTCGGCTGCTCTCAAGAAATCATCGGAAGGCCATTCACACGGTCGAACCTCCATGGTGCGAGGCAGATTATATTTGGGCCTCTCTGCTTTTTCATTTTGCTTTTCCTTCGAGCTTCGACTCAATGAGCCCCTCAAAAATCTCTCATTATTTTCTGAAAAATTCTGAAATTTTTGGTAACTTCAAATAAAAGTGAACCAAGCTCAACAAAATTGATAGCAACTACTCCTACAAGTGCCTAGAGCCTATATCATGCATTATAATTACTTGGAACCATATAAATTTGACACGCAAGCTCATGAACATGGTCACCTAGGCAGCACAAATTTGCAATGAATAAAGCACTAGAACAAAAACTAATTGGACCAATGGAGGAGTCACATACCAAGGAACAATCCCCCAAAGCAGTTTTGTGAGAGGTGCTATGAGCAAGGAGATCGAAAATCGCAGCAAAATGAGCTAGAACTCGTGCTTGAGCTGGATGGTGATTTTTTTGGGAGGAAGAAGAAGTGTGTGGGTGCAGGAATAAGTGGAGGGGAGCCACCATGGGCCCATGAGGCAGGGGGCGTGCCCAGGGGGTGGGCGCGCCCTGGACCCTCGTGGACAGGTGCCAGCTCCCCCTACTGTGTTCTCAGTGCCAAATATTCTTAAATGTTTCAGAAAAAAATCATATTTAAATTTCAGGGCATTTGGAGAACTTTTATTTTTGGGGTATTTTTTATTGCAAGGATAATTTAGAAAACAGACATAAATTACTATTTTTGCTTTATTTAAACTAAATAACAGAAAGTAAAAAGAGGGTACAAAGAGTTGTGTTTTCTAAATTCATCCATCTCATGCTAATCAAAAGGAATCCACTAACAAGGTTGATCAGGTCTTGTTAACAAACTCATTCCGAATAACATGGAACCAGAGAGTTTTCGAATAACACTAGGTTGCCTCAACGGGGATATGCACATCCCCAACAATAAGAATATCATATTTCTTTTTAACAGTAGGAAGAGGAAATTCAAAACCTCCAAAAATAATCGATGGAATTTTTCCAATAGAATTGATAATGTGGACTTGAGGTTGTTTCCTCGGAAAGTGTACCGTATGCTCATTACCATTAACATGAAAAGTGACATTGCCTTTGGTGCAATCAATAACAGCCCCTGTAGTATTCAAAAAAGGTCTTCCAAGAATAATAGACATACTATCGTCCTCGAGAATATCAAGAATAACAAAGTCTGTTAAAATAGTAACGTTTGCAACTACAACAGGCACATCCTCACAAATACCGACAGGTATAGTAGTTGATTTATCAGCCATTTGCAAAGATATTTCAGTAGGTGTCAACTTATTCAAATCAAGTCTATGATATAAAGAGAGAGGCATAACACTAACACCGGCTCCAAGATCACATAAAGCAGTTTTAACATAGTTTCTTTTAATGGAGCATGGTATAGTTGGTACTCTGGTATCTCCAAGTTTCTTTCATATTCCACCCTTAAAAGTGTAATTAGCAAGCATGGTGGAAATTTCAGCTTCCGTTATCTTTCTTTTATTAGTAACAATATCTTTCATGTACTTAGCATAAGGATTCATTTTAAGCATATGAGTCAAACACATACGCGAAAAGATAGGTCTAATCATTTCAGCAAAGCGCTCAAAATCATCATCATCCTTTTTCTTGGATGGCTTAGGAGGAAAAGGCATGGGTTTCTGAACCCAAGGCTCTCTTTCCTTACCGTGCTTCTTAGCAACAAAGTCCCTTTTATCATAACATTGATTGTTTGATTGTGGGTTATCAAGATCAACAGTAGGTTCAATCTCTACATCATTGTCATTACTAGGTTGGGCATCAACATGAACATCATCATTAACATTTTCATTAGGTTCATGTTCATTACCAGATTGTGTTTCAGCATCAGAAGTAGAAATATCATTGGGAGCATGCAAAGTCCTATCATTTTTCTTTTTCTTCATTTTAGAAGGACTAGGTGCATCTATATTATTTCTCTGAGAATCTTGCTCAATTGTCTTAGGGTGGCCCTCTGGATACAAAGGTTCCTGGGTCATTTTACCACCTCTAGTCATAACTCTAATAGCATTATCATTTTTCTTACTATTTCATTCATTGAGCAAATCATTCTGAGCTTTAAGTACTTGTTCTACTTGAGTGGTAACCATAGAAGCATGTTTACTAATGAGTTTAAGTTCACCTTTAACTCTAGACATATAATCACCCAAGTGTTCAATCATATAAGCATTTTGTTTCAATTGTCTACCAAAATAAGCATTGAAGTCTTCTTGCCTAACCATAAACTTATCAAACTCATCCAAACATTGGCTAGCAAACTTAGTAGGAGGGATTTCAGCTTTATCATATCTATAGAGAGAATTTACCTTTACTACCTGTGTCGGGTTATCAAGACCATGTGTTTCTTCAATAGGTGATGGATTAAAACCATATATTTCTTCAATAGGCGGTAAATAAAGACCATGAATTTCTTCAATAGGAGGTAAATTCTTAACATCTTTAGCTTTAATACCCTTTTCTTTCATGGATTTCTTTGCCTCTTGCATATCTGCAGGACCGAGAAATAGAACACCCCTTTTCTTCGGAGTTGGTTTAGGAATAGGCTCAGGAGCTGGCTCAGTAAGTGTCAAATTATTTTCATTTGTCAACATATTATTCAATAGAATTTCAGTTTCATCCGGTGTTCTTTCCCTGAAAACAGAACCAGCACAACTATCCAGGTGGTCTCTGGAAGCATCGGTTAGTCCATTATAAAAGATATCAAGTATTTCATTTTTCTTAAGAGGATGATCAGGCAAAGCATTAAGTAATTGGAGAAGCCTCCCCCAAGCTTGTGGGAGACTCTCTTCTTCAATTTGCACAATATTATATATATATCCCTTAAGGCAACTTGTTTCTTATGAGCAGGGAAATATTTAGCAGAGAAGTAATAAATCATATCCTGGGGACTACGCACACACCTAGGATCAAGAGAAATTAACCTTATCTTAGCATCACCCTTTAATGAGAACGGAAATATTTTAAGGATATAAAAGTAGCGAGTTCTCTCATCATTAGTGAATAGGGTGGCTACATCATTTAATTTAGTAAGATGTGCCACAACAGTTTCAGATTGATAGGCATAAAAATGATCAGATTCAACCAAAGTAATTATATCAGGATCAATAGAGAATTCATAATCCTTATCAGTAACAAAGATAGGAGAAGTAGCATAAGCAGGATCATATTTCATTCTAGCATTCAGAGTTTTTTGTTTAAGCTTAGCTAATAATTTCTTAAGATCACTTCTATCATTAGATGCAAGAAAGTCTCTTTTAGTTTCTTCATCCATAACATAGCCCTTAGGCACAACAGGCAATTCATATTAATTAGGAGAGCCTTCATCATCACTTTCATCAATATTATCAGTTTCAATAATTTCATTCTCTCTAGCCCTAGCAAGTTGTTCATCAAGAAATTCACCAAGTGGCACAGTAGTATCAAGCATAGAAGTAGTTTCATCATAAGTATCATGCATAGCAGACGTGGCATCATCAATAATATGCGACATATCAGAATTAATAGCAGAAGCAGGTTTAGGTGTCGCAAGCTTACTCAAAACAGAAGGTGAATCAAGTGCAGAGCTAGATGGCAGTTCCTTACCTCCCCTCGTAGTTGAGGATAAATCTAGGTTCTTGGATCTTTCAAGTTCTTCATAATGATAAGCAGATATAAATCCCAAGTGACTCAACACCAGCGACTGTCAAGAGCTTAGAGCCATTCGAGAAGGACGCTTCGGTCGACCCCCCCCCCCCCCGAGCGCAACGACCGGGGCTACGGTCGAGGAGGAGGGCGTGGTGGCGGATGCTAGGATGACCGTGGCCCGCGCCAGGAGTGGCGTGATTGGCCTCGCGGGGACCACTGGCGAGATCAGTCTCGCGAGGGCGCCTGGAGGGATCAGCCTCGTGAGGATCTTCCTCAGGGCAACGCCGGTCTCCCTCCACTACCGCCAGCACCAAGAAGGAATGGCAACCACCATCAGGACGAGGGGGCTGGGGGCTTCTAGGAACCGCGTGCCATCGCCTGCATCTTGGGCGGAGCTCAAGCCCCAGCCTCACAGCGTATCTTCAAACAGTTCGCTCGTGAAGTGAATGCAGTCCTCCCCAAGCTCGAGGCCACGCGCCCGCTCTGATGGTCCAAGTGCGCCATCATGTTCAGCTAGGTAGATCAGCTCAAGTGCGCGGCTACTGCTGGTGCCCTCCCGATGCTCTGTTCACCAGTCATTAGCAATGTGCAAGTTACCAAGACTCTCACCGATGGAGGCGCAGGGCTCAACGTCCTGTCCATTGACACATTTGACAACCTGCAAGTGCCGTATGATCAGCTTCAGCCCACCAAGCCTTTCTCAGGAGTGACCAACCGCTCCACCACCCCGATCGGGCAGGTCCGGCTCCCCGTCACCATCGGACAGCGCGGCAACTACCGCACCGAGCTCATCGACTTCGATGTCGCCCACATCCGTCTACCATGCAATGCTATCCTCGGGTATCCGGCCCTGGCCAATTTCATGGCCGTGACGCACCATGGCTACAATGTCCTCAAGATGCCAGGAAGCGGCGGGATCATCACAGTCCCCTGCGAAGAAAGAGATGCAGTGTGCTCCCTCGAGCGCGCCTTCCAAGCAGCTTCAGTCGAAGACCCTGGCAACAATGAAGCTCGGCACCCTCCTGAGGTCGTCCCCAAGAAGAAGAAGCAGCTACTCCGTGCCGGACCTTAGGAGGGCAGTGCCGCAAGTGGCACCTCATCAAGATCAGCGCCCGCACCTGGGGCGCCTCCCTCTGTCGCAAAGGAAGGCGCGCCCGGCGCCGTCCTCGGGCCGGGCTCAGGGGCTCTCTTCTGGAGGGCCTCAGACCTTGCCAACGTCACGAGGGATGCACTCAGGCACCACTTGGAGGTGTGTTTCGCGGCACGTCTCCCTCAGGAGGACATTGGGCAAGGAGCACACGGCGCTCTGGAGTTCATCGCCAAGGTATCTCAAGAGCTTCAGGAAACAAGAGCAATACGCGGCGACCGCCGCCCACCTGGCGTTGCCCCCCACCCAGGTGAGGGTGGTGAGCTGCACGTCTGCATCGACATATCAGGGCTCAACTGAGCCGCATCTCAGGAGCGCTTCTGGCCTTCGCGTGTTGGGTGCTCCGAAGGTCCACCTCACAGCTACGTTCGTATGTCGTTCGGACTGCTGAGCGTGGTTGTTGCCTTCCAGCACAACCTGCGGAGCATCATGACGGGTTAGGAGGCCAGGCACCACGCAGTCCTAGCGGAGATGGCGACGGTCCTCAAGGAACCGCCTGGACCCCCAGGGCCTCCCGAGGCTCAGGGCCTCGGTGGCTCGTGAGGGGCAACCCCTTTGCCGCGTACCTTCAGCTGCCTCAAGAACCCTTCATCAACGGAACCAGGTGACATTTTCCAAGTCCATTTAGCTAGCAGCGCCCAGGGGGCTGCATTATTCCCAGGCCATGTGGGTCCGTCCCTGTGGCATGTGTCCCTTCTTTTTATGTCTTTATCTTACCTTGCTGGGGGCGCCCCTCGGGCTGCATCATCCCCAAGCCGCTCGGGCAGGACCCAGTGGCGCGTATCGTTCATGCATTTACCTGAGCAAGTTTGCCTTCCATGCTTAATCTACCTATGACCATCACCTGCTTGATTCTCACTCGCCATGGGGGCCACTCACGCTAGCATGACGCTTGTGCTCGGGTCCGTCCCTGCAACATCGACAAACCTGAGCGGTCAAGCTTTGGCTCGCGGCATGCCCCACGCACGTCACCTCACCAGGCCCTCAGTGCCTTCATCTCCTCACAGAGCGACCAGTGGCGGACCGGCAACCATAATGGCAAACTTGTCTCTCCTTGTGCTGGCTTGCAGGAATCTCCTGAAGGCGATGGAAGGCGGGACCATGAGCTCCCTCTTCTCCCATGCAATCCGCTTGCGCGTTAAAAGGGGGCTCCTAAGCATCGCGACTTAGGAGCTCCTACTGGCTCTCCAGCCCTCACCCGCTGGCCTTGACCATGGCATGCGATCTGGCATACCAGGGGCGGCTGAGCTCGCTTGAGGGCCGGGACCTGAGGACGCAGAGCACGAAGGAGAGCGTGGAGAAGGGGGATAGGCTCGCATGGGCCTGGCTTAGCTATGCTTCGGGCGCCTATGCACGAATCTGGCGCATCATGAGGAATCAACTTCGGACCGTCAAGATAAGTCCCGAGCCCGGGTTGGCTAAACCGCTTAGGACTAAGAACCATCCTAATCGCAGCCCTGCTGCAGCAACATCATCCCCCTTTCTTACCTCTCGATGGTTGCTTGAGCGCTAAAGGGGACCTCCTGAGCATCGCGCCTCAGGAACTCTTATTGGACCTCGAGCCGCTCACCTCCTGGCCTTGACCACGACACGCGACCTGGCATACCAGCGACGGCTGCAGCCTTCCTGGGGACCGAGACCTGTCAACATAGAGCGCCAAGTCATCGCGAGGTCAGAAAGGGAGACCGAGCTGAAGTAGGACTTGCGCTCGCGCAAGTTCATGATAAGGACAATATTAACAAGAGGCATTACAAAACCTTTACACACCCCCATGGGGCATTTCTTGATTCCTCGCAGGGAACAAAAGGCAAGAACTTAGGGAATCCTAACTACACGTGCCCTTGTGGATGACGCCATCATCAACAGTGGGCCACTAGAGGCCGACGCCAACCTCATCCAGATCAGCGGCGGCGGCGGCATGACATTGCAGCCCTGCTCCAGGCTCGGCGGGAGCTTGGGGGCACGTAGCTGTCGTCGCTCGTCTCCCAGGTCTCGTAGAGCTCGGGAGAATCGCTGGACTCCCAAGTGTCGCCGCTGCTTCCCGAGGAGCCGTTGGCGACGCGGGCAGAAGACCCTACCCCAGCTATGGTGCCATCTTGATGACCCCACCTAGGGCATCACTCCAGATGGCGGCCTTCTGCATCAAAGACCTTGAAGAACAGCGTGGAGGCACCGTCTTACACGAAGTGGATCGCAAGGGCGCCCTCCGCACGACACACTCGGGCGACCTCACCCCAGCCTCGGGTCATGAAGATCTTCCCCGAGGAGATGGCCTCAACCTCCACTCCAGTCGCCGGCGTTTCGCAGTCGATGTGCTGCAGCCAAAGCTCGAGGGGCCCCCTCGGCGGCATCTCTACTGAGAAGAAGGAAGGGAAGCGGGTCCAAGTGCTCGGGGGTATCGCCACCAACAGCACGAGCTCATGCGAGGAGTCCATGGCGTGGACTCCAGGGGCGGCGACGTGCGCCACAGCGGCACGGCGACCATGGACACCGCGGCACGGCGACCATGGCCACGGTGTGCGTGCCGATGCTCGTCGCCTCTCCCTCCTGAGCCCCTGGCTTGGGCGTACAGGGATAACGGATACCCGGGAGGGGGGCGCTCGCACTAAGGCCTCGTCACCACCTGCATCGTCGCCTCGTCGTGGCGGTGGGCCGGCCTCTTCTTCAGCGGGAGCGGTACCAGCCCATCGAGGGGAGTCTTTCTTTTCTTCGCCGCGGAAAACATTCGGGTGTGCGCCATTGGTGTTGGCAATGGTGCGAGGGGGTAGAAGCAAGCGAAATGGGAAGAGATGGGCAACGGGGGCTCCGCCCCCCTCACATTTATAGCAGGAGAAGGCCAACCAGCGGCCCCCACGATCACAGGTAATGATAGTTTTTCCTTGCATGTCACAGGGACTTGTCAAGTCGGGCAGTTGCCGAGGTAGCGTGGGGAACCGGAGATGCCCACGTCCAACCAACCGCCACGCGTCGACCAAGGCCACATGCTATTGGGGCCCGTGGAGCTCCGCACTTGACCTTTGGCTTCGCCTTGAAGCCAAGCCCGAGCGCGCCTTGGGCCCGGGGGCTACTGTCGGCATTCTGGGAATGGGGGTCCCCAGACTTGCCTGCCTGCAGCCCATGGCGTGGCTCTGCGAGCGGGCCCGAACGGCCCATCTTCACCAACAAGCACTTGATAACCCACAAGTATAGGGGATCGCAATAGTTTTCGAGGGTAGAGTATTTAACCCCAAATTTATTGATTCGACACAAGGGGAGCCAAAGAATATTCTCAACTATTAGCAGATGAGTTGTCAATTCAACCACACCTGGAAACTTAGTATTTGCAGCAAAGTGTTTAGTAGCAAGGTAATATGATAGTGGTGATAACGGTAGCAAAAGGTAACAGTAGTAAAAACAATGTTTTTGGTATTTTGTAGTGATGATAGCAATAGCAACGGAAAAGTAAATAAGCGAAGCACAATATATGGAAAGCTCGTAGGCAATGGATTGGTGATGGAGAATTATGCCGGATGCGGTTCATCATGTAACAGTCATAACCTAGGGTGACACAGAACTAGCTCCAGTTCATTGATATAATGTAGGCATGTATTCCGAACATAGTCATACGTGCTTATGGAAAAGAACTTGCATGACATCTTTTGTCCTACCCTCCCGTGGCAGCGGGGTCCTTACAGAAACTAAGGGATATTAAGGCCTCCTTTTAATAGAGAACCGGAACAAAGCATTAACACATAGTGAATACATGAACTCCTCAAACTACGGTCATCACCGGTAAGTATCCCGATTATTGTCACTTCGGGGTTAACAGATCATAACACATAATAGGTGACTATAGACTTGCAAGATAGGATCAAGAACGCTCATATATTGATGAAAACATAATTGGTACAGATCTGACATCATGGCACTCGGGCCCTAGTGACAAGCATTAAGCATAGCAAAGTCATAGCAACATCAATCTCAGAACATAGTGGACACTAGGGATCAAACCCTAGCAAAACTAACTCGATTACATGATAGATCCCATCCAACCCATCACCGTCCAGCAAGCCTACGATGGAATTACTCACACACGGCGGTGAGCATCATGAAATTGGTGATGGAGGATGGTTGATGATGACGATGGCGATGGATTCCCCTCTCCAGAGCCCCAAACGGACTCCAGATCAGCCCTCCCGAGAGGTTTTAGGGCTTGGCGGCGCCTCCGTATCGTAAAACGTGATGATTTCTTCTCTCTAATTTTTTTCTCCCCGAAACTCAATATATGGAGGTGGAGTTGGAGTCGGAGAGGAAACAGGGGGCCCACGAGGTAGGGGGCGCGCCCCCCACCCTCGTGGAGAGACGGTGGGCCCCCTGGCCTTCATCTTTGGCAGGTATTTTTCTTATTTTCTGAAAAGTGTCTCCGTGAAGTTTCAGGTCATTCCGAGAACGTTTGCTCCTGCACATAAATAACACCATGGTAGTTCTGCTGAAAACAGCGTCAGTCCGGGTTAGTTCCATTCAAATCATGCAAGTTAGAGTCCAAAACAAGGGCAAAAGTGTTTGGAAAAGTAGATATGACGGAGACGTATCAACTCCCCCAAGCTTAAACCTTTGATTGTCCTCAAGCAATTCAGTTGACAAACTGAAAGTGATAAAGAAAAATTTTACAAACTCTGTTTGCTCTTGTTGTTGTAAATATGTAAAGCCAGCATTCATGTTTTCAGCAAAGATTATAACTAACCACATTCACAATAACGCATAGGTCTCAAGTTACTCATGTCAATAGCATAATCAACTAGCGAGCCATAATAATAGAACTCGGATGACAACACTTTCTCAAAACAATCATAATATGATATAACAGGATGTTATCTCGCTAGCCCTTTCTGAGACCGCAAAACATAAATGCAGAGCACCTTTAAAGACCAAGGACTGACTAGGCATTATAATTTATGGTGCCACTTCGGGGTTGCCGGATCATAACACATAGTAGGTGACTATAGACTTGCAAGATAGGATCAAGAACTCACATATATTCATGAAAACATAATAGGTTCAGATCTGAAATCATGGCACTCGGGCCCTAGTGACAAGCATTAAGCATAGCAAAGTTATAGCAACATCAATCTCAGAACATAGTGGATACTAGGGATCAAACCCTAACAAAACTAAATCGATTACATGATAAATCTCATCCAACCCATCATCGTCTAGCAAGCCTACGATGGAATTACTCACGCACGGAGGTGAGCATCATGAAATTGGTGATGGAGGAAGGTTGATGATGACAATGGCGACGGATTCCCCTCTCTGGAGCCCCGAACGAACTCCAGATCAGCTCTCCCGAGAGAGTTTAGGGCTTGGCGGCGGCTCCGTCTCGTAAAATGCGATGAATCTTTCTCTTTGATTTTTTTCTCCCCGAACACGAATATATGGAGTTGGAATTGAGGTCGGTGGAGCTCCAGGGGGGCCACGAGGCAGGGGGCGCACCCCCACCCTCGTGGCTAGGGTGTGCCCCCTGGCCTTGATTCTTTGCCAGTATTTTTTATTATTTCCAAAAATAATCTCCATGGAGTTTCAGGTCATTCCGAGAACTTTTGTTTCTGCACGTAAATAACACCATGTCAATACTGCTGAAAACAGCGTCAGTACGGGTTAGTTCCATTCAAATCATGCAATTTAGAGTCCAAAACAAGGGCAAAAGTGTTTGGAAAAGTAGATATGACGGAGACGTATCAACTCCCCCGAGCTTAAACCTTTGCTTGTCCTCAAGCAATTCAGTTGACAAACTGAAAGTGATAAATAAAAACTTTTACAAACTCTATTTGCTCTTGTTGTTGTAAATATGTAAAGCCAGCATTCAAGTTTTCAGCAAAGATTATGAACTAACCATATTCACCATAACTCTTAGGTCTCATGTTTACTCATATCAATGGCATAATCAACTAGCGAGCAATAATAATAAATCTCAGATGACAGCACTTTCTCAAAACATTCATGATATGATATAACAAGATGGTATCTCACTAGCCCTTTCTGGGACCGCAAAACATAAATGCAGAGCACCTTTAAAGATCAAGGACTGACTAGACATTGTAATTTATGGTAAAAGAGATCCAGTCAAGTCATACTCAATGTAAACTAACAGTAATGAATGCAAATGTCAGTGGTGATCCCCAACTGGTGCTTTTTAATAAGAGGGTGATGACTCAACATAAAAGTAAATAGATAGGCCCTTCGCAGAGGGAAGCAGGGATTTGTAGAGGTGCCAGAGCTCGGTTTTGAAATAGATATGAATAATATTTTGAGTGGCATACTTTCATTGTCAACATAACAACCAAGAGATGGCCATATCTTCCATGCTACACACATTATAGGCGGTTCCCAAACAGAATGGTAAAGTTTATACTCCCCCTCCACCAACAAGCATCAATCCATGGCTTGCTCGAAACAACGAGTGCCTCCAACTAACAATAGTCCCAGGGGGAGTTTTGTTTGCAATTATTTTGATTTGATTTGCATAAAGCATGGGACTGGGCATCCCGGTGACCAGCCATTTTCTCGTGAGTGAGGAGTGGAGTCCACTCCTCTTGAGAATAACCCGCCTAACATGGAAGATACAGACAACCCTAGTTGATACATGAGCTATTCGAGCATACAAAACAGAATGTTTATTTGAAGGTTTAGAGTTTGGCACATACAAATTTACTTGGAACGGCCGGTAGATACCGTATATAGGTAGGTATGGTGGACTCATATGGAATAACTTTGGGGTTTATGGGATTGGATGCACAAGCAGTATTCCCGCTTAGTACAGGTGAAGGCTAGAAAAGACTGGGAAGCGACCAGCTAGAGAGCGACAACAGTCATGAACATGCATTAAAATTAATCAACACCGAATGCAAGCATGAGTAGGATATAATGCACCATGAACATAAATATCGTAGAGGCTATGTTGATTTTGTTTCAACTACATGAGTGAACATGTGCCAAGTCAGGCCACTCGAATCATTCAAAAGAGGATACCACCCTATCATACCACATCACAACCATTTTAATAGCATGTTGGCACGCAAGGTAAACCATTATAAGCTCCTAGCTAATTAAGCATGGCATAAGCAACTATAATCTCTAATTGTCATTGCGAACATGTTTATTCATAATAAGCTGAATCAGGAACGATGAACTAATCATATTTACAAAAACAAGAGAGGGTGAGTTCATACCAGCTTCTCCCATCTCGATCAGTCCATCATATATCGTCATAATTGCCTTTCACTTGCACGATCGAATGATGTGAGTAATAATAATAGTGCACGTGCATTGGACTAAGCTGGAATCTGCGAGCATTCAATAAACAGGAGAAGACAAGGCAATATGGACTCTTTTGTCAGATCAACAATAATGCATATAAGAGCCACTTTAACAATTTAATTATGGTCTTCTCCTATTGACCCCCAAAGAAAAGAAGAGAAATAAAACTATTTACACGGGAAAGCTCCCAACAAGCAAAAGAAGAACAGGAAATCTTTTTGGGTTTTCTTTTTAATTACTACTACAAGCATGGAAATTAAAACTAGCTAAAAGCTACAACTATTTTTTTGTTTTTCTTAAAGTTTATTAAACACACAAGAAAAAATCATAAAAAGAAATAAACTAGCATGGATATTACAATGAAAAAGTATGAGCACCGACATCTAGCAATGAGTGTGTGAACATGAATGTAATGTCGGTGGGAAATACATACTCCCCCAAGCTTAGGCTTTTGGCCTAAGTTGGTCTATGGCCACGGCTGGCCTGGCGGATATCCATAGTAATAGTTGGGGTCGTACTGAGAAGAAGCCTCGGATTGCCACTGGTTGGAAATCACCTCTGGATCCCATTGGTAATCAAACTGTCGTGGAGGATCAATTTGTGGTTCCGGCTCTGGCTCTGTAGCTGATGTAGGGTTTCGGTAGGCGTGAATGGCCTCCAACGGAACAAGGTACTTGCCTGCAGATAAATCAAACAAGGAAGGAGTAGGGAGGGTAATAGTCTCAGGATGATGTTAATCAAAGAACAATTTGTATTTAAGCTCAGTTTCCCTATTCTTAACAATAAAATCATGTGCTACCATACTCTTATAATCTAAATAAACAATAGGCAACAATTTTTCTTCCTTTTCATAGTGCCTAATAGGTATGTTATAGTATGCAGCAAGGCGTGAAGCATAGACACCTCCAAAGATGGGACCCTTTGTACGGTTCAGACTTAACCGTTTGGCAATAATACCGCCCATACTAACAGGGTCGTCACGGAATAAACTGCTAGCTCTTGAGCACTGTGTTGGATTTCCTTGAAGAGGAAAGGATGATGCAGCAAATTAGCGTAAGTATTTCCCTTAGTTTTTGGGAACCAAGGTATCAATCCAGTAGGAGGTTACGCGCGAGTCCCTCGTACCTGCACAAAACAAATAACTCCTCGCAACGAATGCGATAAGGGGTTGTCAATCCCTTCAAGGTCACTTATGAGAGTGAGATCTGATAGATATGATAAGATAATATTTTTGGTACTTTTGTGATAAAGATGCAAGGTAAAATAAAAGCAAAGGAAATAACTAAGTATTGGAAGATTAATATGATGAAGATAGACCCGGGGGCCATAGGTTTCACTAGTGGCTTCTCTCAAGAGCATAAGTATTTTACGATGGGTGAACGAAATACTGTTGAGCAATTGACAAAATTGAGCTTAGTTATGAGAATATCTAGGTATGATCATGTGTATAGGCATCATGTCCAAGACAAGTAGACCGACTCCTGCCTGCATCTACTACTATTACTCCACTCATCGACCGCTATCCAGCATGCATCTAGAGTATTAAGTTCATGAAAATAGAGTAACGCCTTAAGCAAGATTACATGATGTAGAGGGAGAAATTCATGCAATATGATAAAAAACCCATCTTGTTATCCTCGATGGCAACAATACAATACGTGCCTTGCTGCCCCTACTGTCACTGGGAAAGGACACTGCAAGATTGAACCCAAAGTTAAGCACTTCTCCCATTGCAAGAAAGATCAATCTAGTAGGCTAAACCAAACTGATAATTCGAAGAGACTTGCAAAGATAACCAATCATAGATAAAATAATTCAGAGAAGATTCAAATAATGTTCATTGATAATCTTGATCATAAACCCACAATTCATCAGTCTCAACAAACACGCCGCAAAAACAAGATTACATCGAATAGATCTCCACAAGAGAGGGGGAGAACATTGTATTGAGATCCAAAAAGAGAGAAGAAGCCATCTAGCTAATAACTATGGACTCGAAGGTCAGAGGTAAACTACTCACACTTCATCGGAGAGGCTATGGTGTTGATGTAGAAGCCCTCCGTGATGGATGCCCCCTCTGGCGGAGCTCCGGAACAGGACCAAGATGGGATCCCGTGGATACAGAAGGTTGCGGCGGTGGAATTAGGTTTTTGGCACCGTTCTGATCGTTTGGGGGAACGTAGGTATATATAGGAGGAAGGAGTACGTCAGTGGACCAACAGGGGGCCCACGAGGGTGGAGGGCACGCCAGGGGGGTAGGCGCGACCCCCTACCTCGTGGGTTCCCTGGTGGTTGCTTGACGTAGGGTCCAAGTCTCCTGGATCTTGTTTGTTCCAAAAATCACGTTCCCGAAGGTTTCATTCTGTTTGGACTCCGTTTGATATTCCATTTCTTCGAAATCCTAAAATAGGCAAAAACAACAATTATGGGCTGGGCCTCCGGTTAATAGGTTAGTCCCAAAAATAATATAAAAGTGGATAATAAAGCCCGATAATGTCCAAAACAGTAGATAATATAGCATGGAGCAATCAAAAATTATAGATACGTTGGAGACGTATCAAGCATCCCCAAGCTTAATTCCTGCTCGTCCTCGAGTAGGTAAATGATAAAAAGATAATCTTTGATGCAAAGTGTTACTTGGCATAATTTTATTGTAATTCTTCTTAATTGTGGTATGAATATTGAGATCCGAAAGATTCAAGATAAAAGTTTAATACTGACATAAAATAATAATACTTCAAGCATACTAACAAAGCGATCATGTCTTCTCAAAATAACATGGCCAAAGAAAGTTATCCCCACAAAATCATATAGTCTGACTATGCTCTATCTTCACCACACAAAGTATTTAAATCATGCACAACCCCAATGACAAGCCAAGAAATTGTTTCATACTTTTGACATTCTCAAACTTTTTCAATCTTCACGCAATACATGAGCGTGAGCCATGGATATAGCACTATATGTGGAATAGAATGGTGGTTGTGGAGAATACAAAAAAGGGAGAAGATAGTCTCACATCAACTAGGCATATCAACGGGCTATGGAGATGCCCATCAATAGATATCAATGTGAGTGAGTAGGGATTGCCATGCAACGGATGCACTAGAGCTATAAGTATATGAAAGCTCAACAAAAGAAACTAGGTGGGTGTGCATCTAACTTGCTTGCTCATGAAGACCTAGGGCATTTTGAGGAAGCCCATCATTGGAATATACAAGCCAAGTTCTATAATGAAAAATTCCCACTAGTATATGAAAGTGACGAAATGAGAGACTCTCTATCATGAATATCATGGTGCTACTTTGAAGCACAAGTGTGGTAAAGGATAGTAACATTGTCCCTTCTCTCTTTTTCGCGCATTTTTTATTTTTATTTTATTTGGGCCTTTTCTCTTTTTTTATGGCCTCTTTTCTTTCCCTTTTTTATTTTTCGTCCGGAGTCTCATCCCGACTTGTGGGGGAATCATAGTCTCCATCATCCTTTCCTCACTGGGACAATGCTCTAATGATGATGATCATCACACTTTTATTTTCTTACAACTCAACAATTACAACTCGATACTTAGAACAAAATATGACTCTATATGAATGCATCCGGCGGTGTACCGGGATATGCTATGAATCAAGAGTGACATGTATGAAAGAATTATGAATGGTGGCTTTGCCAGAAATATGATGTCAACTACATGATCATGCTAAGCAATATGACAATGATGGAGTGTGTCATAATAAATGGAACGGTGGAAAGTTGCATGGCAATATATCTCGGAATGGCTATGGAAATGCCATAATAGGTAGGTATGGTGTCTGTTTTGAGGAAGGTATATGGTGGGTGTATGATAGCGGCGAAAGGTGCGCGGTATTAGAGAGGCTAGCAATGGTGGAAGGAAGAAAAGTGCGTATAATCCATGGACTCAACATTAGTCATAAAGAACTCATATACTTATTGCAAAAATCTACAAGTTATCAAAGCAAAGTATTACGCACATGCTCCTAGGGGGATAGATTGGTAGGAAAATACCATCGCTCGTCCCCGACCGCCACTCATAAGGAAGACAATCAAAAAATAAATCATGCTCCGACTTCATCACATAACGGTTCACCATACGTGCATTCTACGGGAAGCACAAACTTTAACACAAGTATTTCTCAAATTCACAACTACTCAACTAGCACAACTTTAATATCACCATCTTCATATCTCAAAACAATTATCAAGCATCAAACTTCTCATAGCATTCAACACTCATAAGAAAGTTTTTACTATTCTTGAATACCAAGCATATTAGGATTATTTAAGCAAATTACCATCCTATTTAAGAGTCTCAAAATAATCTAAGTGAAGCCTGAGAGATCAATAGTTTCTATAAAACAATTCCACCACCGTGCTCTAAAAAATATAAGTGAAGTACTAGAGCAAAACTATATAACTCAAATGTTATAAGCGAAGCACATAGAGTATTCTAACAAATTCCAAATCATGTATGGCTCTCTCAAAAGGTGTGTACAGCAAGGATGATTGTGGTAAACTAAAAATCATAGACTCAAATTATACAAGACGCTCCAAGCAAAACACATATCATGTGGTGAATAAAAATATAGCTCCAAGTAAAGTTACCGATAGAAGTAGACGAAAGAGGGGATGCCTTCGGGGGCATCCCCAAGCTTTGGCTTTTAGGTGTCCTTATATTATCTTGGGGGTGCCATGGGAATCCCAAATCTTAGGCTCTTGCCACTCCTTGTTCCATAATCCATCAAATCTTTACCCAAAACTTGAAAACTTCACAACACAAAACTTAAAGTAGAAAATCTCGTGAGCTCCATTAGCGAAAGAAAACAAAAGACCACTTCAAGGTAATGTAATGAACTCATTATTTATTTATATTGGTGTTAAACCTACTGTATTCCAACTTCTCTATGGTTTATAAACTATTTTACTAGCCATAGATTCATCAAAATAAGCAAACAACTCACGAAAAACAGAATCTGTCTAAAACAGAACAGTCTGTAGTAATCTGTAGCTAGCGCAAGATATGGAACCCCAAAAATTATAAAATAAATTTCTGGACGTGAGGAATTTATCTATTAATTATCTTAAAAAATAATTAACTAAATATCACTTCCAAATAAAAATGGCAGCAGTTCTCGTGAGCGCTAAAGTTTCTGTTTTTTACAGCAAGATAACAAGACATTCCCCAAGTCTTCCCAACGGTTCTACTTGGCACAAACACTAATTAAACACAAAAAACACAATCAAAATAGAGGATAGGTAAATTATTTATTACTAAACAGGAGCAAAAATCAAGTAATAAAAATAAAATTGGCTTGCCTCCCAACAAGCGCTATCGTTTAACGCCCCTAGCTAGGCATAAAAAGCAAGGATAGATCTAGGTATTGCCATCTTTGGTAGGCAATTCTTCAATGAGACATCTATTATCCTTAGAAATTTCTTTCTTTTTAGTTATTATCAAACTTTTAGGCACAAGATCGAAAAATTCATTTGTAACAAATGGTTCCTTAATGATAGCAACAAGATTGGGATGAATACTTATAGATTTGAGATCCGCAGTTTCCTTACTAGAGGATTCACCCTTATTTTTAGGAACATACATAAGCTTGGCGATTTTAGTAGGAGTACTTGGAGTATTCTTTATGGAAGAAAAATGTTTCCCAAGTTGGTAATGATATCTTCAAGTTTATCGATCCTAATGGAATCATGATTTATTTTCTCATTAACTACGGGTTCCTTCTCTTTAATATTTTTCAAAGTCACTCCTACTTTAGATCCATATTGAGAGATTCGGTTCTGGATCTTTTTATCCAAATTTTCAATTAACTCTGCGATAGCAACCTTATTTTCAATAATTTCGAGCCTTTGCATTACATGCTCCAAAGTTAATACAGTTCCATTAACCAAAAGAGGGGGTGAGCCAAACAAATCTATCATAGCATTATAAGAATCAAAAGTATGGCTACCTAAGAAATTCTCTCCGGTAATGGTATCAAGGATATATCTATACCAAGGATTAGCACCTACATAAAAATTGCGGAGAAGAACGGAAGTAGAAATCTTCCTGATAGATCTATTTTGAGCATTGCAAATTCTATACCAAGCACCTTTTAGACTTTCTCCCTCCCTTTGTTTAAAATTGAGGACTTCATTATCGGGAGACAACGGAGAGGATAGAGGACTAGCCATAATGACAAGCAAGCAATCCAATAGACGATCAAACAAGAAACGGGCAAAAAGAGGCAAATAGAGAAAGATAGGGAGGATAGAGAGAGAGGGTGAATAAAACGGCAAGGGTGAAGTGGGGGAGAGGAAAATGAGAGGCAAATGGCAAATAATGTAATGTGGGAGATAAGGGTTGTGATGGGTACTTGGTATGTTGACTTTTGCCTAGACTCCCCGGCAACGGCGCCAGAAATGGCTCATTGTCGGGAGTTAAATCTTGACTTGCACGAACCTCCCCGGCAACAGCGCCAGAAATCTCCCTGGCAACGGAGCCAGAAATCTTCTTGCTACCTCTTGAGCACAGCGTTGGATTTCCTTGAAGAGGAAAGGATGATGCAGCAAAGTAGCGTAAGTATTTCCGTCAGTTTTTGAGAACCAAGGTATCAATATAGTAGGAGGTTACGGGTGAGTCCCTCGTACCTGCACAAAACAAATAACTCCTCGCAACCAACGCGATAAGCGGTTGTCAATCCCTTCACGGTCACTTACGAGAGTAAGATCTGATAGATATGATAAGATAATATTTTTGGTATTTTTGTGATAAAGATGCAAGGTAAAATAAAAGCAAAGGAAATAACTAAGTTTTGGAAGATTAATATGATGAAGATAGACCCGGGGGCCGTAGGTTTCACTAGTGGCTTCTCTCAAGAGCATAAGTATTTTACGATGGGTGAACGAATTACTGTTATGAGAATATCTAGGTATGATCATGTGTATAGGTATCACATCCGAGACAAGTAGACCGACTCCTGCCTGCATCTACTACTATTACTCCACTCATCGGCCGCTATCCAGCATGCATCTAGAGTATTAAGTTCATGAAAACAGAGTAATGCCTTAAGCAAGATGACATGATGTAGAGGGATAAATTCATGCAATATGATAAAAAAACATCTTGTTATCCTCGATGGCAACAATACAATACGTGCCTTGCTGCCCCTACTGTCACTGGGAAAGGACACCACAAGATTGAACCCAAAGCTAAGCACTTCTCCCATTGCAAGAAAGATCAATCTAGTAGGCCAAACCAAACTGATAATTCGAAGAGACTTGCAAAGATAACCAATCATACATAAAAGAATTCCAAGAAGATTTAAATATTGTTCATAGATAATCTTGATCATAAACCCATAATTCATCGGTCTCAACAAACACACCGCAAAAACAAGATTACATCGAATAGATCTCCACAAGAGAGGGGGGAACATTGTATTGAGATCCAAAAATAGAGAAGAAGCCATCTAGCTAATAACTATGGACCCGAAGGTCTGACGTAAACTACTCACATTTCATCGGAGAGGCTATGGTGTTGATGTAGAAGCCCTTCATGATGGATGCCCCCTCCGGCGGCGCTCCAGAACAGGCCCCAAGATGGGATCCCGTGGATACAGAAGGTTGCGGTGGTGGAATTAGGTTTTTGGCTCCGTATCTGATCGTTTGGGGGTACGTAGGTATATATAGGAGGAAGGAGTACGTCGGTGGAGCAACAGGGGACCCACGAGGGTGGAGGGCGTGCCTGGGGGGGTAGGCGTGCCCCCTACCTCGTGGGTTCCCTGTTGGTTGCTTGACGTAGGGTCCATGTCTCCTAGATCTTGTTTGTTCCAAAAATCACGTTCCCGAAGGTTTCATTCCGTTTGGACTACATTTGGTATTCCTTTTCTTCGAAACCCTAAAATAGGCAAAAACAACAATTCTGGGTTGGGCCTCCGGTTAATAGGTTAGTCCGAAAAATAATATAGAAGTGGATAATAAAGCCCAATAATGTCCAAAACTGTAGATAATATAGCATGGAGCAATCAAAAATTATAGATACATTGCAGACGTATCATAAACCATGGAACAAAATGATAATATTAGGAACACTAAGGTTTCCACATTATCAACGACCAATTAAGCAACGACTAGCAAATATTGCAAAGTAGCATAAAACAGGAAAATGTATGCTAGTGATTCTTGCATCGGAAACTTTCCTAGTTTCCCCTACGGTAATAGTGTCAATAAACCCGTCCACATCTATATGATGTGGTTCCTCTAAGCTACCCTCGAAAGGTATTTTGCAAACCCTGCAAAATTCATATAGTGACATCCTCTTAACCACATCATATAAATGAAACTCTATTGAAGGAGGTGATTCCTTAGGATAATAGTAGAAGTTTTCCACAAAAGTATTGGTGAGTAAGAGATACTGTTCGCATTGGTCACAGAGGAAGTCGGTGAAGCCTGCATTCTTAGCCAACTCATAAAAATCATCATAAATCCCGGCTGCTCTCAAGAAATCATCGGAAGGCCAATCACAAGGCCGAACCTCCGTGGTGCGAGGCAATTATATTTGGGCCTCTCTGCTTCTTCATTTTTCTTTTCCTTCGAGCTTCGACTCGATGAGCCCCTCAAAAATCTCTCATTATTTTCTGAAAAATTCTGAATTTTTTAGTAACTTCAAATAAAAGTGAACCAAGCTCAACAAAATTGATAGCAACTACTCGTACAAGTGCCTAGAGCCTATATCATGCATTAGAATTACTTGGAACCATATAAATTTGACATGCAAGCTCAAGAACATGGTCACCTAGGCAGCACAAATTTGCAATGAATGAAGCACTAGAAAAAAAAACTAATTGGACCAATGGAGGAGTCACATACCAAGGAACAATCCCCCAAAGTAGTTTTGTGAGAGGTGCTATGAGCAAGGAGATCGTAAATCGCAGCAAAATGAGCTAGAACTCGTGCTTGAGCTGGATGGTGATTTTTTGGGAGGAAGAAGAAGTGTGTGGGTGCAGGAATAAGTGGAGGGGAGCCACCATGGGCCCACGAGGCAGGGGGCGCGCCCTGGACCCTCGTGGCCAGGTGTCAGCTCCCCCTGCTGTGTTCTCAGTGCCTAATATTTCGAAATATTCCAGAAAAAATCATATTTAAATTTCAAGGCATTTGGAGAACTTTTATTTTCGGGGTATTTTTTATTGCAAGGATAATTCAGAAAACAGACATAAATTACTATTTTTGCTTTATTTAAATTAAATAACTGGAAGTAAAAAGAGGGTACTGAGAGTTGTGTTTTCTAAATTCCTCCATCTCATGCTAATCAAAAGGAATGCACTAACAAGGTTGATCAGGTCTTGTTAACAAACTCATTCTGAATAACATGGAATCGGAGAGTTTTCGAATAACACTAGGTTACCTCAACGGGGATATGCACATCCCCAACAATAAGAATATCATATTTCTTTTTGAGAGTAGGAAGAGGAAATTCAAAACCTCCAAAAATAATCGAGGGAATTTTTCCAATAGAATTGATACTGTGGACTTGAGGTTGTTTCCTCGGAAAGTGTACCGTATGCTCATTACCATTAACATGAAAAGTGACATTGCCTTTGGTGCAATCAATAACAGCCCCTGCAGTATTCAAAAAAGGTCTTCCAAGAATAATAGACATACTATCGTCCTCGAGAATATCAAGAATAACAAAGTCTGTTAAAATAGTAACGTTTGCAACTACAACAGGCACATCCTCACAAATACCGACATGTATAGTAGTTGATTTATCAGCCATTTGTAAAGATATTTCAGTAGGTGTCAACTTATTCAAATCAAGTCTACGATATAAAGAGACAGGCATAACACTAACACCGGCTCCAAGATCACATAAAGCAATTTTAACATAGTTTCTTTTAATGGAGCATGGTATAGTTGGTACTCCGGGATCTCCAAGTTTCTTTCGTATTCCACCCTTAAAAGTGTAATTAGCAAGCATGGTGGAAATTTCAGCTTCCGGTATCTTTCTTTTATTAGTAACAATATCTTTCATGTACTTAGCATAAGGATTCATTTTAAGCATATCAGTCAAACGCATACGCAAAAAGATAGGTCTAATCATTTCAACTGGATACAAAGGTTCCTAGGTCATTTTACCACCTCTAGTCATAACTCTAATAGCATTATCATTTTTCTTACTATTTAATTCATTGAGCAAATCATTTTCAGCTTTAAGTACTTGTTCTACTTGAGTGGTAACCAAAGAAGCATGTTTACTAATGATTTTAAGTTCACCTTTAACTCTAGACATATAATCACCCAAGTGTTCAATCATATAAGCATTTTGTTTCAATTGTCTACCAAAATAAGCATTGAAGTCTTCTTGCCTAACCATAAAGTTATCAAACTCATCCAAATATTGGCTAGCAAACTTAGTAGGAGGGATTTCAGCTTTATCATATCTATAGAGAGAATTTACCTTTACTACCTCTGTCGGGTTATCAAGACCATGTGTTTCTTCAATAGGTGATGGATTAAAACCATATATTTCTTCAACAGGCGGTAAATTAAGACCATGTATTTCTTCAATAGGAGGTAAATTCTTAACATCTTCAGCTTTAATACCCTTTTCTTTCATGGATTTCTTTGCCTCTTGCATATCTGCAGGACTGAGAAATAGAACACCCCTTTTCTTCGGAGTTGGTTTAGGAATAGGCTCAGGAGCTGGCTCAGTAAGTGTCAAATTATTTTCATTTGTCAACATATTATTCAATAGAATTTCAGTTTCATCCGGTGTTCTTTCCCTGAAAATAGAACTAGCACAACTATCCAGGTGGTCTCTGGAAGCATCGGTTAGTCCATTATAAAAGATATCAAGTATTTCATTTTTCTTAAGAGGATGATCAGGCAAAGCATTAAGTAATTGGAGAAGCCTCCCCCAAGCTTGTGGGAGACTCTCTTCTTCAATTTGCACAATATTATATATATCCCTTAAGGCAGCTTGTTTCTTATGAGCAGGGAAATATTTAGCAGAGAAGTAATAAATCATATCCTGGGGACTACGCACACACCCAGGATCAAGAGAATTAAACCTTATCTTAGCATCACCCTTTAATGAGAACGGAAATATTGTAAGGATATAAAAGTAGCGAGTTCTCTCATCATTAGTGAATAGGGTGGCTATATCATTTAATTTAGTAAGATGTGCCACAACAGTTTCAAATTCATAGGCATAAAAAGGATCAGATTCAAGCAAAGTAATTATATCAGGATCAATAGAGAATTCATAATCCTTATCAGTAACAAAGATAGGAGAAGTAGCATAAGCAGGATCATATTTCATTCTAGCATTCAGAGTTTTTTGTTTAAGCTTAGCTAATAATTTCTTAAGATCACTTCTATCATTACATGCAAGAAAGTCTCTTTTAGTTTCTTCATCCATAACATAGCCCTCAGGCACAACAGGCAATTCATATTAATTAGGAGAGCCTTCATCATCACTTTCATCAATATTATCAGTTTCAATAATTTTATTCTCTCTAGCCCTAGCAAGTTGTTCATCAAGAAATTCACCAAGTGGCACAGTAGTATCAAGCATAGAAGTAGTTTCATCATAAGTATCATGTATAGAAGAAGTAGCATCATCAATAACATGCGACATATCAGAACGAATAACAGAAGCAGGTTTAGGTGTCGCAAGCTTACTCAAAATAGAAGGTGAATCAAGTGCAGAGCTAGATGGTAGTTCCTTACCTCCCCTCATAGTTGAGGGATAACTGTAGGTTTTTGGATCTCTCAAGTTCTTCATAATGATAAGCAGATATAAATCCCAAGTGACTCAAAGAATAGAGCTATGCTCCCCGGCAACGGCACCAGAAAATAGTCTTGATAACCCACAAGTATAGGGTATCGTACCAGTTTTCGAGGGTAGAGTGTTCAACCCAAATTTATTGATTCAAGACAAGGGGAGCCAAAGAATATTCTCAAGTATTAGCAGCTGAGTTGTCAATTCAACCACACCTGGAAACTTAATATCTGCAGCAAAGTGTTTAGTAGCAAAGTAATATGATAGTAGTGGTAACGATAGCAAAAGTAATGTGTTTGGCATTTTGTACTGATGATAACAATAGCAACAGAAAAGTACATAAGCGAAGAACAATATATGGAAAGCTCGTAGGCAATGGATCAGTGATGGAGAATTATGCCGGATGTGGTTCATCATGTAATAGTCATAACATAGGGTGACACAGAACTAGCTCCAATTCATCAATGTATTGTAAGCATGTATTCCGAATATAGTCATACGTGCTTATGGAAAAGAACTTGCATGACATCTTTTGTCCTACTCTCCCATGGGAGCGGGGTCCTAATGGAAACTAAGGGATATTAAGGCCTCCTTTTAATAGAATACCGGACCAAAGCATTAACACATAGTGAATACATGAACTCCTCAAACTACGGTCATCACCGGGAGTGGTCCCGATTATTGTCACTTCGGGGTTGCCGGATCATAACACATAGTAGGTGACTATAGACTTGCAAGATAGGATCAAGAACTCACATATATTCATGAAAACATAATAGGTTCAGATCTGGAATCATGGCACTCGGGCCCTAATGACAAGCATTAAGCATAGCAAAGTCATAGCAACATCAATCTCAGAACATAGTGGATACTAGGGATCAAACCCTAACAACACTAACTCAATTACATGATAAATCTCATCCAACCCATCACCGTCCAGCAAGCCTACGATGGAATTACTCACGCACGGTGGTGAGCATCATGAAATTGGTGATGGAGGAAGGTTGATGATGACGATGGCGACGGATTCCCCTCTCCGGAGCCCCGAACGGACTCCAGATCAGCCCTCCCGAGAGAGATTAGGGCTTGGCGGCGGCTCCGTATCGTAAAACGCGATGAATCTTTCTCTCTGTTTTTTTCTCCCCAAACACGAATATATGGAGTTGGAGTTGAGGTCGGTGGAGCTCCAGGGGGCCCGCGATGCAAGGGGGCGCGCCCAGTGGGGCAGGCACGCCCCCACCCTCGTGGCTTGGGTGTGGGCCCCCTGGCCTTGATTCTTTGCCAGTATTTTTTATTATTTCCAAAAATAATCTCCGTGGTGTTTCAGGTCATTCCAAGAACTTTTGTTTCTGCACATAAATAACACCATGGCTATTCTGCTGAAAACAGCGTCAGTCCGGGTTAGTTCCATTCAATTCATGCAAGCTAGAGTCCAAAACAAGGGCAAAAGTGTTTGGAAAAGTAGATACGATGGAGACGTATCAGCGCCGGGAGGGGATAAGGCCACCACGCCCCTGCCTCCTCGGTTCCTTCTCCCACTCATCCCCGCTCTCCCTCTCGGTCCCTGCGCCTCCCCTCCCCTAAGATCCACCTCACCGCTCCTCGCTCTCCGCCATGGCCGAGCGCCTTCCTCACCGCCACTCGTAGTAGACGCGACCACCGTCACCCGTTCACCTCTCCGACGAGTCCAACAGCTCCGCCTCGCTCCTCTGCTTTGACTACATGGCTGGATCGAGCCCCGTAACCCCTCGCGCCGCCGCATTCCTCCTTGACTCTGGCTCGGCTTCTGCATCGTCCTCGCCTTCGATCTACGCCGCCGGTCCTCCCCGAGCGCTCTGCCCAAACCCCACGCTCCCCCGGTGAGCCTCTCCACAGGATGTGCCCTCTCCTGCCTCCTCTGGTTGCCTATAGCGCCCGATCCAAGCTCACCCGAACGTGTCACCGCCCGTGTCGTTGCCGGCAAAGCTCCGGTAACCAAACGGCCCCGGGCTTATGCCCATCTTGCTCGCGCGTGCACGTAGGTCTTGCCTACCCTTTTACTTCGCCCATTTGCACGCCGTATCGTCGTGCCCAACCCCTGCCCGAGAGCTTCGCCGCCGATAAGCTCGAAACGCTCGACTCCGGCCACTGCAGCCTCCACCACCGTCATAGATCGCTCCGTCATCGTCTTGTCATTCGAACGAGCCCGGCCGCGCCCAAAATGATGCGGTGTGGACTAACCTCGCCGCTCTCCCGATCGCTTCGCCATTGGAATGGTCGCCGGAGCTAACTTCGGCACGATTTCGGCCGGCACTGTCCTGGCGCTGGTGGGACCCGACCCTGTGCCACTGCCCCTGGGCCCCGTTGACCTCGATCAGCGCTGGCGTGGCTCCCCTGTGTCTATGACATGCGAGCCCCACGGCATAAACGAATAAAAATAAATAGATAAATTGCTAATTAATTAAATTAGTTAATTAAAACCTTAATCTCTCACTGTCTACTAGTCCCACCCGCTAATTAACCCATTTAGTTAGTCTAAATCCCACTATTAGTGCCCAGACAATGACATGTGGGTCCCACTGGACCCACCTGTCTAGTTTGACTGGTCAATCGACCAGTTGACCTGTTGATGTCACCCTGATGTCATGCTTACATCATCATTTACTATTCTGGATAATGTTAGAATTAAATAGATAAATAAATTCAAAAAATAATTAAAACTTTAGAAAAACATAGAAAATAAACCGTAGCTCAGATGAAAATGTTTTCTACATGAAAGTTGTTCAGAACGACGAGACAAATCCGGATACGCAACCCGTTCGTCCGCCACACATCCCTAGCATAGCAAACACACAACTTTCCCCCTCCGATTCATCTGTCCAAAAACACAAAACACCGGGAATACTTTCCCGGATGTTTTCCCCCTTCACCGATATCACCACCTACTGCGTTAGGGCACACCTAGCACCGTTACCTGTCATGTCATGCATCGATATGCATCTGTTCACATTGTATTCATTGTTTCTTCCCCCTCTACTCTCCGGTAGACTACGAGACTGACGTCGCTGCTGGTGCCCCGATCGACTATGTTGTTGGCGACCCCTCCTTCTTGCCATAGCAACCAGGCAAGCCCCCCCTGATCACTAGATATTGCCTATTCTTCTCTCTACTGCCTGCATTAGAGTAGTGTAGCATGTTACTGCTTTCCGGTAATCCTATCCTGATGCATAACATGTCATTGTTGCTGCAGTTATTGATACCTTACCTGCAATCCTAAATGCTTAGTATAGGATGCTAGTTTATCATCAGTGGCCCAACATTATTGTCTATCTGCCATGCTATACTATCGGGCCGTGATCACTCGGGGGGCGATCATGGATATATATTTATATACATAATATATGATACTTGTGGTGACTAAAGTCGGGTCGGCTCATAGAGTACCCGCGAGTGATTCATGGATTGGGTCTGAAAGGACGTTTGTCCCGACGGCCCTCTGAGTGGATCTTTGTGGCGGAGCGACAGGGCAGGTTGAGACCGCCTAGGAGAGAGGTGGGCCTGGCCCTGGTCGGCGTCTGCGGTTAATTCAATTAACACGCTTAACGAGATCTGGTTATTTGATCTGAGTCTGGCCATTGGCCTATACGCACTAACCAACTACGCGGGAACAGTTATGGGCACACGACGTCGTGGTATCAGCCAAAGCCTTCATGATGTCAACGACTGAGCGGCACGCGCCGGATTGGACTGGAACGCCTGCTCTTGTATTAGGGAGGCTAGGTCTGCTTCCGGCCGCCCACGCAACATGCAGGTGTGCAATGCGTGATGGGCCCAGACCCCTGCGCCATAGGATTTAGACCGGCGTGCTGACCACTCTTATGTGCCTAGGTGGGGCTGCGACGTGTTGATCTTCCGAGGCCGGGCATGACCCAGGAAAGTGTGACCGGCCAAAGGGGATCGAGCGTGTTGGGAATGTGGTACGCCCCTGCAGGGAAGTTTATCTATTCGAATAGTCGTGTCCCTCGGTAAAAGGATGACCCAGAGTTGTACCTTGACCTTATGACAACTAAAATCGGACACTTAATAAAACACACCCTTCCAAGAGCCAGATACAACCGGTGATCGCTCTCTCACAGGGCGACAAGGGGAGGATCACCGGGTAGGGTTATGCTATGCGATGTTACTTGGTGAAATTACCATCTACTCTCTTCTACATGCTGCAAGATGGAGGTGGCCAGAAGCGTAGTCTTTGACAGGACTAGCTATCCCCCTCTTATTCCGGCATTCTGCAGTTCAGTCCACATATACTACCCCCTTTCATTGATACCAATGCATATGTAGTGTAGCTCCTTGCTTGCGAGTACTTTGGATGAGTACTCACGGTTGCTTTGCTCCCCCATTTCCCCCCTTTCTATATCCGATTGTTGCGACCAGACATTGGAGTCTAGGAGCCAGACACCACTGTCTTTGACGACTGCTACTACTCGGAAGGTGCCTACTACTACGTGCAGGCCGCTGACGACGACCAGGAGTAGTTTAGGAGGATCCCAGGCAGGAGGCCCGTGTCTCTTTCGATCTGTATCCCAGTTTGTGCTAGCCTTCTTAAGGCAAACTTGTTTAACTTATGTCTGTATGCAGATATTGTAGCTTCCGCTGACTCGTCTATGATCGAGCTCTTGTATTCGAGCCCTCGAGGCCCCTGGCTTGTAATATGATGCTTGTATGACTTATTTTACTTTTAGAGTTGTGTTTTGATATCTTCCAGTGAGTCCCTGATCTTGATCGTACACGTTTGCGTGTATGATTAGTGTACGATTGAATCGAGGGCGTCACAAGTTGGTATCAGAGCCGACTGCCTGTAGGAATCCCCCTTCCACACTCCTTGCCCGAAGTCGAGTCTAGACATTGCAAAACTTTTACTAACATGGACGTGTGTCTTACGGGCCCACATCGCCATTTGGGTGGTATTAGGATCTTTTACTCCTCGATCCTTACTCTAGGACTCTAAACTCTCTTCTACTCGGGTTAAACGAATTTACTAACTCTAACATTAGGATCCCGTGACCACATTCACCCCAAAGTTGGATAAGCCCCAGCTATTCCTTAGAGTAGTATATTGAACATTATCCACATGTCATTTGACTCCTTTGAAACATCTTTGTTTTCATATGGAACCCACAAGGCAGGCCATGCGCCACACGGCAGCCATTGGTGTCACAGGATCACCTGTTGTGTTAGCTGAGATGATGACCTATCTAGGTTATCGCTGGCACCCTAAGTACACCGTCTATGAGGAGTACCAGGACTTTAACTAGGAGCAGTACCGTGCCATCGCCCACCTCTACTCTCGGGAGTATGACTCCACTACCGTGATGCACACTGCTCATGGTGTTGGAGTGACTATCGACATGGCAGTCCACGACGCTGCTTATGCTGCACTGACACGTCTTCGTGGGGAGTATAGGGAGTTGGACACCTCCCCTTTTAGGCACATTGCTATCGCATCTGATGTTGGTGCGGGGGGATACTACAGTGCTGCCTACTCCACCATCACCCGGGAGCCCTTCTACCATCAGAACCTGGTTCTGCATGCTGATGGACTGGGTAGAGCTAACCGAGCTCTTTGCCACGAGTTGTACACCACCCATCAGCACCTTTACCGTGCTCTGACGCTGTTGCACCCCTTTATCCGATCTGGTGATCTGTCGCGTTATGTGATCTACCCTGCCAGGACCGTGATGCCCCAGGGTGTCGGCTGGCCATATGTGGGAGGATACTCTCCTGCACTTGGTCCTCTTCTGCCACCTGCGCATCGGGTTCTGCACCATAGTATCCGCGGACCCCAGGCTACTAACGTGGAGGACTTCCCGTCACGTCACTACTAGCTGTCCGGCTACACCTACCTCCACAGTTCCTCCTGGGACTGATGTAGGCTTAGATGCATTTGATGCGAGCCTGCGTGCCACCTATGATGTTCTTAGTCTGTGTACTGAACTCTGTGTGCCGAACTCTATGCATGATCCCTTTTGTAAGATATGCCAACTACTATGTAATATCTATCATGTTCCTTTCATTATGCATGTTTCATCATGAATGATTCTTGTCCTTGCAAATTTCTCAATGCTGAATTACCCATGTTATATATTAGCAGGATGGTTAGACCAGGTGGTCGTGGTCATGGTGGCTATGCCCCACCTCCGCCTGAGTACATGGCTGGTATGATCCAACAGCTCGAGATGAATCGCCAGTTCAAGGAGAATATGATGGATCAGTTTCCTCATCCCAATATGAACCAGCAGCCAGCCCAAGTGACTGCAGGATTTCATGCGCATCAACCCAACTTTGTACCGCAACTCAACTCAGCCTCTGGATGCTGATGACTGGCTCCATGACATCACCTATGAGATGGAGTATGCTGATGTAGCCCCTGCAATCTATGTCACCTTTGCTTCCTTCTTCCTGAAAGCACCCGTTGCTCAATGGTGGGACAGCCACAGGCGTACTCTGCCAGTTGGAACAATCATCACCTGGCCAGATTCCCAAGCTGCTTTCCGTGCCCGCTTCATTCCTCAAGGAGTCATGGACCGAAATAAGCGTGAGTTCCGCAGCCTCACCCAGGGCAGCAAAACTGTGGAAGCTTATTAGCAGGAGTTTCTAGACCTGTCCCGCTATGCTGAAGAGGACATTGCAACTGATGCACGCAGACAGGAGAAGTTCCGTGATGGCATTCAAGCTGACATCAAGCTCGCACTTCTAGTGCATGACTTTGCTGATTTCGCCACCTTGGTGAACAAGGCCATCAATGTCGAAACTGGTCTGCAGGAACACCAGAGCTCTCACAGGCGCAACCGTGACACGGCCTCATCTTCGGGCCCGTCCTCGCAGAAGCGTAGGATATGGATTCCCAACAGCATGTACCAGCCAACTGCACCTGCTCCAAGGCAGTCCTATGATGCACCGTGTCTGCCTCCTCCACCACCTAGGCAGCCAAGGCTTCCAGCTCCACCACCCCGAGCTCCTGCTCCCGCTCCCAATAATGGTCTGTGCTTCAGGTGTGGTCAACCAGGACACCGTGCTAGGGAATGCAACCAGAACTAGCATCAACTGTCCCTCCCTGCAGCTGGCCGTGGAAGCAACCAGCCCCGCAACAACAATGCCAAGTCTTATGGTCGTGTTCATGCCAACCACGTTGATCTCAATGTAGCTCAAGACCATCCTGCTACTGTGATGGGTACACTCCTCGCAAATTCAGTACCATCATCCATTTTATTTGATACAGGTGCATCGCATTCATTCATGTCAGAATATTTTGCATGCTTGCACGACATTAAATGTGAGGACATGAACGCTTTGCTTTTAGTACACACCCCTGCGGGCCAATGTCGGACCTCCATGATTTGCAACAATGTCCCCGTTGAAATTGAAGGAATGGAATTCCTTGTCTCTCCCATCATACTGAAGTCCTGTAGCATTGATCTCATTCTAGGAATGGATTGGTTGAAAGTGCATACTGCTTCTATAGTTTGCGCCACTAAGACCGTCCATCTGCTCCACCCTTCTGATGAAATAATTACTTACCTGGCTCATCTGGTTTAGAATGCCGAGGCACGACTTTATGCCTTGAATGCATTGAACACTACACCACTCGAGGGCATTGAAAACATTCCCGTCGTTCACAAATTCCAAGACATCTTTCTTGAAGAACTTCCAGGGATTTCCCCCGCTAGAGCTATCGAATTCGTCATCGACATGAAACCAAGCACCACTCCTATAGCCGAACGACCCTACAAGATGCCGCCACATGAACTCGCTGAGCTTAAGGAGGAAATCGACAAATCTCTTCGCAAAGGTTTCATTCGCCCTAGTTGCTCTCCTTGGGGAGCACCTTCTCTCTTTGTTAAGAAGAAGGATGGGACAAACCGATTGGTCCAAGATTATCGACCTATTAACCAAGCCACCATTCAGAACAAATATCCCCTCCCTCAGATCAATGGTCTGTATGATCAACTGGCTGGATCATCAGTGTTCTCCAAACTCGACTTGAGGTTGGGCTACCACCAGATCCGTGTTCGTGAAGAGGATATCCCAAAGACCGCCTTCGTGACTCGATATGGATCATACGAGTACACCGTCATGTCATTCAGCTTAATGAATGCTCCAGCCACCTTCTCTCATATGATGAACTACATATTCATGGATTACCTCGACAAGTTCGTCGTGATTTATCTAGATGATATCCTTATATTTTCCAAGAACAAAGAAGAACATGCTGAACATCTTCGTCTTGGGCTGGAAAAACTTTGAGAGCATCAACTCTATGCTAAGTATTCCAAGTATGAATTCTGGCTCCCCGAAATAACCTATCTTGGGCATGTCATCTCCAAGGATGGTATTGCCATCAACCCTAAACGAGTCCAGGTTATTATCGATTGGACTCCTTCGAAGAATGTCAAGCAAGTTAGAAGTTTTCTCAGACTCGCCAGCTATTGTCGTCGATTTGTCGAGAACTTCTCCAAGATTGCCAGGCCTCTGACTAACCTGTTGCATAAGGGTGTCAAGTTTCAATGGACATACAAGTGTCAGGAAAGTTTCCAGGCGCTCAAAGACAAGTTGACTTCTGCACCAGTGCTTGCTCCACCTGATACTAAGAAGGACTTCGTCATTTACTACGATGCTTTCCGTCAAGGATTAGGCTGTGTCCTAATGCAAGAGCGCAGAGTGATTGCTTATGCATCTCGTCAACTGCGCCCTCACGAAGAGAACTACCCAGTTCACGACCTCAAGCTTGCTGATGTCATTCATGCACTGAAGCAGTGGCGACATTACATTCTCGGTAATCGTTGCGAGATTTTCACCGACCACCAAAGTCTGAAGTATCGGTTTACTCAGCCAGACCTGAACCTCCGTTAGTAGAGATGGATGGAGACTATTGCAGACTTTGACGTGGGTATATCCTATACCCCAGGCAGGGCTAATGTAATGGTTGATGCGTTGAGCCGCAAGTCTTACTACAACCACCTCCAGGTTCACAAAGTCCAGCCCTCGCTTATTGAAGAATTCAGAAAGCTGAACCTCCATATAGTTCCTCCGGGTGCACTCACTCCCCCTCCCCCCGAGTTCCGCAAGATGAACCTCCACGTTGTTACCAAGGGTTCTCTCAATACCCTAGTTGCTATACCAGATCTCGTGAACAGCGTCAAAACGATACAGAAGTATGACTCTCAAGCCCACAAGATCAAGCGCTACCTCGCAGAAGGAAAGCCCTCATTCTTCACTATTGCTGATGATGACACCTTGTACTTCAAGGGATGCCTAGTGGTGCCATGTTCAGAGAAAAGCCAGGACATGAGACAGGAGGTTATGCAAGAAGCTCATGATACGCCTTTGTCCATTCATCCCGGTAGTACAAAGATGTACCGAGACATCCGCCAGAGATTCTGGTGGTCTAATATGAAGCAAGACATTGCTTGTTATGTTGCTGAGTGTGACGTTTGCCGTCGTATCAAAGCAGAGCATCAAAGGCCTGCTGGAACTCTACAACCTATCACTATTCCTAAATGGAAGTGGGACCATGTTGAGATGGACTTTGTAACTGGGTTTCCCAAATCGCAGAAAGGTAATGATGCTATTCTTGTCGTCATTGACCGGCTTTCTAAATTTGCACATTTTCTGGAGGTCAAAGAAACAATCACTGCTAGTCAGCTTGCAACTCTCTACATGTCCAGAATTGTTTCACTTCACTGTATTCCACTGGTTATCAGTTCAGACCGTGGCAGCTTGTTCACTTCAAGATTCTGGGAAAGTTTCCAAGAAGCTATGGGAACTCATGTGTCGTTCAGTACTGCCTTTCATCCTTAGTCGCAAGGACAAGTTGAACGTGCCAACCAAGTTCTCGAGGACATGCTTCGAGCTTGTGTAATTTCCTTCGGCAAGAAATGGGAGGAATCTCTTCCATATGCCGAGTTCTCTTATAATAATAGCTATCAAGCTAGTGTGAAGATGGCCCCCTTCGAAGTGTTATATGGACGGAAGTGTCGGACCCCTCTGAACTGGTCAGAAACTGGGGAACGTCCACTCTTCGGTCCGGATATTATCCAACATGTCGAAGAACAAGTCCGCATTATTCGTGAGAATCTCAAGACTGCTCAGTTATGTCAGAAGAGTCAGTATGACCGTCATCATAAAGACATGGTCTATCAACCTGGCGAAAAGGCCTATTTTCGAGTTACACCAATGAAGGGTGCTCATAGCTTCGGGATCAAGGGCAAGCTAGCTCCTCGCTATATCGGCCCCTTCACTATTCTCGAAAGGCGTGGAAAAGTGGCATATCAATTGGAGCTTCCGTCAAACCTTTCTCAGGCTCACGATGTGTTCCACGTGTCACAGCTCCGTCGTTGCTTCAAGGACCCAATCCGAGCAGTGGATCATGAAGTGCTCGAATTGCAACAGGACCTCTCCTATAAAGAGCATCCAGTCCGCATTCTCGACCAAGCTGAACGTCGAACACGTCAGAAGGCGATCAAGTTCCTCAAGGTCCAGTGGTCGCACCATTCTAAAGATGAAGCCACTTGGGAGCGCGAGGACCACCTGCGTGATGAATACCCCGCACTGTTTCCTTCTACCTCCTAAAATCTTGGGATGAGATTTTTGTAGTGGAGGAGTTTTGTAGTGCCCGGATAATTAAGCTACAGTAAAACTCTGCTAATGATGCCACGTCACCTCCATTACTGTTACTAATCTCTCGTTTGTTCAAAACCGGTCCAAAAATCAAAGTCAAAATATGGCAAACAATAAAAGTTTTCAAACATCCAAACTAAAATGTTTGGTGTGTGCCAATTAATATTTAGGTGTTTAAGGTGAAGGTAACACACTTTTACAAAATGCATAAATATTTTAAATTGAATTAAAACAGAAAAGGAAAATGAAATAAAGAAAAAGAATAAAACCAGAAAACAAAACAAAAAAGAAAAGAGGAACAAAAAACCCAAACCCCCCTAGGCCACATGGCCCAGCTAGCCAACAGCCGGCCCGGTCCCCCTGCCGCCTCCCTTCCCTGTTCCCCCGACCCGGGTCGGGACAGGGGCGCGCTCCCGCCCGACCACCTCGCCAGCACCGGCGCCGGGAGGGGATAAGGCCGCCACGCCCCCGCCTCCTTGATTCCTTCTACCACTCACCCCCGCTCTCCCTCTCGGTCCCCGCGCCTCCCCTCCCCTCAGATCCACCTCGTAACTCCTCGCTCTCCGCCATGGCCGAGCGCCTTCCTCGCTGCTGCTCCCAGTAGACGCGACCACCGTCACTCGTTCACCTCTCTGACGAGTCCAACAGCTCCGCCTCCCTCCTCTGCTTCGACTACATGGCTGGATCGAGCCCCATAACACCTCACGCCGCCGCATTCCTCCTTGACTCCGGCTCGGCCGCTGCGTCGTCCTCGCCTTCGATCTACGCCGCCGGTCCTCCCCGAGCCCTCTGCCCAGACACCACGCTCCCCCGGTGAGCCTCTGCGCCGGATGCGCCCTCCCCTGCCTCCTCTGGTCGCCTATAGCACCCGATCCACACTCACCCGAACGTGCCGCCGCCCACGTCGTCGTCAGCAAAGCTCCGGTAACCAAACGGCCCCGGGCTTATGCCCATCTTGCTCGCGCGCGCACGTAGGTCTTGCCTAGCCTTTTACTTCACCCATTTGCACGTCGTATCGTCGTGCCCGACCCCTTCCCGAGAGCTTCACCGCTGATGAGGTCGAAACGCTCGACTCTGTCCATTACAGCCTCCGCCTCCGCCACCGTCACAGATCGCTCCGCCGTCGTCTTGCTGTTCGAACGAGCCCGGCCGCGCCCAAACTGATGCGGTGTGGACGAATCTCGCCGCTCTCCCGATCTCTTCGCCGTTGGAATGGTCGCCGAAGCTAACTCTTGCGCGATTCCGGCCGGCGCTGACCTAGCACTGGTGGGACCCGCCCCTGTGCCACTTCCACTGGGCCCCATTGACCTCAGTCAGCGCTGATGTGGCTCCCCTGTGTTTATGACATGCAGGCCCCATGCCATAAATGAATAAAAATAAATAGATAAATTGCTAATTAATTAAATTAGTTAATTAATTCCTTAATCTCTCACTGTCTACTAGGCCCCATCCGCTAATTAACCCATTTAGTTAGTCTAAACCCCCCTGTTAGTGCCCCTGACAATGACATGTGGGTCCCACTGGACCCACCTGTCTAGTTTGACTGGTCAACCGACCAGTTCACCTGTTGACGTCACCCTGATGTCATGCTTACTTCATCATTTACTATTCTGGACAATGTTAAAACTAAATAGATAAATAAATTCAAAAAAATAATTAAATCTTTAGAAAAACATAGAAAATAAACCGTAGCTCAGATGAAAATGTTTTCTACATGAAAGTTGGTCAGAATGACGAGACAAATTCGAATACGTAGCCCATTCATCCGCCGCACATCCCTAGCATAGCAAACATGCAACTTTCCCCCTCCGGTTCATCTGTCCGAAAACGCAAAACACCGGGAATACTTTCCCGGATGTTTTCCCCTTCACCGGTATCACCACCTACTGCATTAGGGCACACCTAGCGCTGTTACATATCATGTCATGCATCGATATGCATATGTTTGCATTGTATTCATTGTTTCTTCACCCTCTCCTCTCGGGTAGACTACGAGACTGACACCGCTGCTGGTGCCCCGATCGACTACGTTGTTGACGACCCCTCCTTCTTGCCAGAGCAACCAGGCAAGCCCTCTTTGATCACCAGATATCGCCTATTCTTCTCTCTACTTCTTGCATTAGAGTAGTGTAGCATGTTACTGCTTTTCATTAATCCTATCCTGATGCATAGCCTGTCATTGTTGCTACAGTTATTGATACCTTACCTACAATCCTAAATGCTTAGTATAGGATGCTAGTTTATCATCGGTGGCCCTACATTCTTGTCTATCTGCCATGCTATACTATCGGGACGTGATCACTCGGGACGTGATCATGGGTATATATTTATATACATAATATATGATACTTGTGGCGACTAAAGTCGGGTTGGATCGTAGAGTACCCGGGAGTGATTCACGGATTGGGTCTAAAAGGACGTTTGTCCCGACGGCCCTCTGAGTGGATCTTTGTGGCTGAGCGACAGGGCAGGTTGAGACCGCCTAGGAGAGAGGTGGGCCTGGCCCTGGTCGGCGTCCGTGGTTAATTCAATTAACACGCGTAACGAGATCTGTGTATTTCATCTGAGTCTGGCCATTGGCCAATATGCACTAACCAACTACGGGGGAAAAGTTATGGGCACTCGACATCGTGGTATCAGCCGAAGCCTTCGTGACATCAGCGACTGAGCGGCGCGCGCCGGATTGGACAGGAACGCCTGCTCTTGTATTAGCGAGGCTAGGTTTGCTTCTAGCCACCCACGCAACGTGCAGGTGTGCAATGGGCGATCGGCCCAGACCCCTGCGCCATAGGATTTAGACCGGCATGCTGACCTCTCTGATGTGCCTAGGTGGGGCTATGATGTGTTGATCTTCCGAGGCCGAGCATGACCTAGGAAAGTGTGTCCGGCCAAAGGGGATCGAGCGTGTTGGCAAATGTGGTGCACCCCTACAAGGACGTTTATCTATTCGAATAGTCGTGTCCCTTGGTAAAAGGACAACCTAGAGTTGTACCTTGACCTTATGACAACTAGAATCGGATACTTAATAAAACACACCCTTCCAAGTGCCAGATACAACCGGTGATCGCTCTCTCACAGGGCGACGAGGGGAGGATCACCGGGTAGGGTTATTGAGGGAGTCCTGGATTAGGGGGTCTCCGGACAGCCGGACTATATCCTTTGGCCGGACTGTTGGACTATGAAGATACAAGATTGAAGACTTCCTCCCGTGTCTGGATGGGACTCTACTTGGCGTGGAAGGCAAGCTAGGCAATACGGATATGGATATCTCCTCCTTTGTAACCGACCTTGTGTAACCCTAACTCTCTCCGGTGTCTATATAAACCGAAGGGTTTTAGTCCATAGGACGAGAACCATAACATACAATCATACCATAGGCTAGCTTCTAGGGTTTAGCCTCTCCGATCTCGTGGTAGATCTACTCTTGTACTACCCATATCATCAATATTAATCAAGCAGGACGTAGGGTTTTACCTCCATCAAGAGGGCCCGAACCTGGGTAAAACATTGTGCCCCCTGCCTCCTGTTACCATCCGGCCTAGACGCACAGTTCGGGACCCCCTACCCGAGATCCGCCGGTTTTGACACCGACATTGGTGCTTTCATTGGGAGTTCCTCTGTGTCGTCACCGTTAGGCTCGATGGCTCCTCTGATCATCAATAACGATGCAGTCCAGGGTGAGACTTTTCTCCCCGGGCAGATCTTCGTATTCGGCGGCTTTGCACTGCGGGCTAATTCGCTTGGCCATCTGGAGCAGATTGAAAGCTACGCCCCTGGCCATCAGGTCAGATTTGGAAGTTTGAACTACACGGCCGACATCCATGGAGACTTGATCTTTGACGGATTCGAGCCGCAGCCGGGTGCGCCGCACTGTCACGATGGGTATGACCTAGCTCTGCCGCCGAACAGTACCCCAGAGGCCGCGCCCGCATCAGCTCCGACCCTTAGCTCGGAGCCAACTGCGCCAATCGAGGACGGGTGGCTAGACACTGCCTTAGGGGCTGTAGTCTCAATGGTGATCGAGCCAAACACCAGCCTAATCCTCTACGAAGCCCGTGACTCCAAGGTGCCGGACTCTTTTCCGGACTCCGAACCGTCCGCGCCCCTTCCAATCGAATCCGATTGGGCGCCGATCATGGAATTCACCGCCGCGGATATCTTTCAGCACTCGCCCTTCGGCGACATTCTGAATTCACTAAGGTCTCTCTCTTTGTCAGGAGAGCCCTGGCCGGACTATGGCCAACAGGATTGGGATGCGGATGACGAAGAAATTCGACGCCCACCCCCCACCCACTTCGTAGCCACTATCGATGATTTAACCGACATGCTCGACTTCGACTCTGAAGACATCGACGGTATGGACGATGATGTAGGAGACAAACGTGAACCAGCACCTATAGGGCACTGGAAAGCCACCTCGTCATATTACATATACATGATGGATACACCCAAAGAAGGCAATGGCGATGAGATAGCGGAGGATGACCCCTCCAAGAAGCAACCCAAGCGTCGACATCAGCGGCGCCGCTCTAAGAAAAAGTGGTGATACCGGTACAGGAGATAATAACACTCCGGATAGTGCCGAAGACAACAACAACAATCCCCTCCAGCAAGATTTAGAGCAGGGGGATGGAGAAGCTAGCCCTCCTAAGAGAGCAGCAGATGGAGAGGAGGAAGATGACAATTACATGCCCCCTCCGAAGACGAGGCAAGCCTCGGCGACGATGAATTCGCCGTACCAGAGGATCCCGTCAAACAAGAGCGCTTCAAGAGCCGGCTTATGGCCACAGCAAATAGCCTCAAGAAAAAGCAGCAGCAGCTTCAAGCTGATCAAGATCTGCTAGCTGCAGATGGACTGAAGTCCTTGCGGCCGAGGAATATAAACTCAAGCGCCCCTCCAAGCATTACCCAAAGTGCAGGTTACTACCCTGACTGGAGGAAGAAGCGTATGATATGGCTGATCGGCCACCTCGTGGCCGTGATAGAGAGGCACTCCAGCCAAAAACTCAGCCTCCACCCCGATGCCATTCACATAAAAATGCCTAGGGAGATACGCCAGACCTGCGGGACATATTGGAGGACAAAGCAAAGCATGCAAGATCGATCTACGGATCACGAAGGCACACCACTCTGCGAGACGATAAACATCACGCCAAATATAGTAAAAGCAAATCCGGCCGGGCCGAACACAGCGGGCAAGACCCATTCGAGCTGCGTCACGATATAGCCCAATACAGAGGCGCCGCACACGCCTTATGCTTCACAGACGAAGTAATGGATCATCAATTCCCAGAAGGTTTCAAACCTTTAAATATTGAATCATACGACGGCACAACAGATCCCGCAGTATGGATCGAGGATTTCCTCCTCCACATCCACATGGCCCGTGGTGATGACTTACACGCCATCAAATACCTCCCACTAAAGCTCAAAGGAGCGGCGCGGCATTGGCTTAACAGCTTGCCAGCAGACTCCATTAGCTGTTGGGAAGATCTGGAGGCCGCATTCCTCGACAACTTTCAGGGCACTTATGTGCGACCACCAGACGCCGATGACTTGAGCCACATAATTCAGCAGCCAGAAGAGTCCGCCAGGCAATTCTGGACTCGGTTCCTTACAAAGAAAAATCAAATCGTCGACTGTCCGGATGGAGAGGCCTTAGCGGCTTTCAAACACAACATCCGAGACGAGTGGCTAGCCCGGCACCTTGGTCAGGAAAAGCCGAAATCTATGGAAGCTCTCTCGACGCTCATGGCCCGCTTTTGTGCGGGAGAAGACAGCTGGCTAGCTCGCAGTAATAACATATCAAAGAACCATGGTACCTCGGATACCAAGGACGGCAATAGCAGGTCACTTCGCAACAAACATAAGCGCCGCATTAACAGCGAAAATACCAAGGATACGGCAGTCAATGCCGGATTCAAAGGCTCTAAACCCGGTCAGCGGAAAAAGCCATTCAAACAAAGTACGTCGGGTCCGTCCAGCTTGGACCATATACTTGATCGCTCGTGTCAAATACACGGCACCCCAGACAAGCCAGCCAATCACACCAACAGGGATTGTTGGGTGTTCAAGCAGGCCGGCAAGTTGCTTGCTGAAAACAAAGACAGGGGGCCGCATAGCGATGACGAGGGGGAATCACAGCAGCCATACACCGGAGGATAGAACAGGTTTCCCCCACAAGTGCGGACGGTGAACATGATATATGCAACCCACATCCCCAAGAGGGAGCGGAAGCGTGTGCTCAGGGACGTATATGCGTTGGAGCCGGTCGCCCCAAAGTTCAACCCTTGGTCCTCCTGTCCGATCACCTTCAATCGCAGGGACCACCCCACTAGTATCCGTCATGGCGGATTCGCCGCACTGGTCCTAGACCCAATCATTGACGGATTTCACCTCACTCGAGTCCTTATAGCTGGCGGTAGTAGCCTGAACCTGCTTTATAAGGACACAGTGCGCAAAATGGGTATAGAACCCTCAAGGATCAAACCCACAAAAACGACCTTTGAAGGCGTCATTCCAGGTGTAGAGGCCCATTCCACAGGCTCAATTACACTGGAAGTGGTCTTCCGATCCCCGGATAACTTCTGAAGCTTAGAGTTAATCTTCGACATAGTCCCGTTCCGCAGTGGTTATCATGCGCTCCTCGGGTGAACCGCATTTGCTAGATTCAATGCGGTGCCACATTATGCATACCTCAAGCTCAAGATGCCAGGACCTCGCGGAGTTATTACAGTCAATAGAAACACAGATCGCTCTCTCCGAACAGAGGAGCACAACGCGGCCCTCGCAGCAGAAGCGCAAAGCAGCCTCTCAAGGAAATCAACCAGTTCGGTGCTTCAAAGCCCGGACACCTTCAAGCGCGCTCGGAGCAATCGGCAAATGGACCTCCTGGCACGGTCTGAGCTCGCGTAGCAATACGGCGCCCACCCAAATCCCAGCCCAACGGCAAAACTCGTGCCACGCGTACATAATTACGCACTAAAAATACCATGGGCACAGGTGGGGAGGGGGGACAAAACTGCGGCACGCCCCAGGACGCGGCTTAAACCGCACTAGGGGCTTCCCGTTTTGTAATTTTTCTCTTTTTTCAGGACCTTAATCTCTGGAAACACTGTCCGGCAGCACTATTGCCGAACACATGATGGAGCAACCAAGGAGGCAACCAGTTACGTCATACCACGGAATTCCCAGGTAGATTACAGTAATGAGCAAAATATTCGATTTCATATCATTCCTCAGCTTGCCCTTGGAAGGGACATAGTCCTACTCTTTGCTTATCGCACTACTTGTATCACTCTGTTTTAACGCGATCTTTTGACTAAACAATGCATGACATTACGACTATTATTGCATTCCTATTATATATATATATATATATCCATGTGTTCATTAATGACGCCTTGCAACCGTACACTTTGGTATGGCCAACACACCAGGGGCTTACGTACCCCACAATACGGTGTGAAAAGTCTGAACACTTTCACAAGTGCGTCACCCCGAACTTATAGCATTATATGCATCAGCTCCGAATCATGTATTTGGTCAAATGTTGGGTTTGCCCGGCTCCTATGTTTTGGTACCTTACGTTCCGCTCTATCGGCTAAGGTTGCGCTAGGAGAACTACTGCGATTGTGCCCCGGTTCTGTTGGGTTTAGCACCTCAGTAGAGAAAGCTAAAACTGACTGTCATGATAAGGCGAGAGACTGGTCGCTGTTCGGCGAGGTTTTCGAGTCCCTAAAGACTTATGCCGCTTAGGGCGAGGGGCCGGCCCTGTCCGGCTTAAAGGCGTGTATCGCGCCCCGAATTCGGCCTTCTGAATACCAGGGGCTTCGCCGAAATTTAAAATTATAGAATTCTATGGCTAAGTGAGAGTGATAAAGCATTATTAGTCTGGTTGCCTTGTTCGTTGTGCTGAGCACCTCCCTCGAAGGACCCAAATATGGGGAAAAGAGTGCTCAGGTTTATCCCGAACACCCCAGCACTCGTGGCATGGGGGCAGAAGTCGAGGACTGGCCATCTCTCAGATTGATAAACGGCTAAACAGAAGGTAATATTTTAAATTCAAACAAGCGTTGCATAGAGCATATGAAACAAGTTTTCATAAATACAGGATAAAACGAGCAAGTCTCACTCAAATATTACATCTTTGGAACACTCATCCGCTATGAGACGGGCACCCGGCAGAACACCCTCGTAGTACATCTAGGGGTGGCGGTGCTCCTTGCCCTCCGGCGGCCCCTCCTTGATCAGCTTCACGGCATCTAGCTTGACCCACTGCAATTTCACACGAGCGAAAGCCCGGCGTGCACCTTCAATGCAGACAGATCGCTTGACGACCTCCAGCCGCGGATAGGCATCCACAAGCCGCCTCACCAGGCCGAAGAAGCTGTTCGGAAGGGCGTCGCCAGGCCACAGCCGGACAATAAAGCTCTTCATGGCCCGATCGGCCGCCTTATGTAGCTCGACCATCTGCTTCAGCTGGTCGCTCATTGGCACCGGGTGTTCGGCCTCAGCATACTGAGACCAGAACAGCTTCTCCGTTGAGCTTCCATCCTCGGCCTGGTAAAATTGTGCGGCATCGGACACGCTGCGGGGCAAATCTGCGAATGCTCCTGGAGAGCTCTGGATTCAAGTAAGTAATCGGTAATTTACTCTTACATGCTTGCTTTGCATATAGAAAGCCTTACCCGCCGCTATCTTCTTCATTGCGTCGATCTCCTGGAGGGCCTTTTGGGCTTCGGCCTTGGCACTTTTTGCGCTCTTGAGGGCCGCGGCAAGCTCAGACTCCCGCATCTTTGAGTCAAGCTCCAACGCCTCGTGCTTCGCCACGAGAGCCTGGAGCTCTTGCTGCATCTCGCCCACCCGAGCCTCGTGCTTCTCTCGCTCGGTGCGCTCCTTGGCCGCTTTATCTTCGGCCTTGGTTAGCGCTTGCTTCAGGGTCGCCACCTCGGTCGTGGCCCCTGGCAAATATATGATGATCCTGTCATTTTGCAATCACGTCTTCATTTATATATACATATCTATAGACAGAGTATTACTTACCCTTGTTCTCCTCGACCTGCCTCTTGGCAAGGCCGAGCTCTTTCCTGGACCCCTCGAGGTCCTGCTTCAGTACGGCAACCTCCACAGTCAGTGCGGCGGACGCCAGCAGCGAGGCCTGCATACGGATATTGGCATACTTATATTAGACTCCTGCAATATTATTTGATCCTATGTTCGGATTTTCTTTGTGAACACCGAACAAAGCATCAGGGGCTACTGTCTATGCGGTAATATTTCTACTACATTTTAAAACACTTACCTCAAAGCCTGTTAGAAGGCTGGCACAGGCTTCATCAACCCGCTCTTGGCGGACTAAACCTTCTGGACCACCGCACTCATAACAGTACGGTGCTCCTCGTCGATGGAAGCGCTGCGAAGCGCTTCCAGCAGATTGTCCGGCGCCTCTGGATGGACAGAGGTCACCGGCACAGGCGTCTTGCCCCTCTTAGAAGGAGGCCGCCTGCCCGAGCCTGGAACCACTGGAGGTTCCGGCGCGGTGTTCGGCTAAGGGCCGAACTCGGAGCTCTCAGGGGCCCCGTCCCCTCGGCTCCCAGAGTCCGGAAGGTCGCCTTGAGGCGCCTCCGAGACTGTCTCCCCTCAGTCCGATGCCTCTTGAGATAGCACCTCGGCGTCGTCGGCAGGATGAGGGGAGGTGGCGGTCGGGACTGGATCGCTATCCATGTCCGACGAGCCCAGGGAGCCGTTCGATGATACATCAATACTGGCTCGTGGCGGCCTGCATAATCATGTTTGGCGTTAGGGAAAGCAGTGCGACAAAGGAATGCTATGAGTTACTCTGGTATCCGAATACTTACGATCTCCCCGGGGGCTTGGCCCTGGGCAACCACTCGTCTTCGCCTTCATCGGCGGCGGTGGAACTCTCCGGAAGGAGAGTCCTTCCCTTCTTGGACCCTTCGCCCCCCCCCCCAGGTTGGGGCGTCCTTCCTTTTCTTATCTCCCCCAGCTAGAGGGGGAGCATCTTATTCTTCTTCCTCGTCTTCGGGGGAGGAGTGCGCCGTAGAGTCATCGGACGGAGAGTCCGACGACGCCTGGCGTCGGGAACTCTTTCGGGTTCCCTTGGCCTTCTTGGTCTTCTCCGGCACTGTATAAGGGGCTGGAGTCAGCATCTTCGCCAGAAGAGCGTCTGCTGGGCCTTCGGGGAAAGGAGCCGGACAGTCGATCTGTCCGGTCGTCTCCTTCCAGTCCTGTCAAAGGTATGGGAGTTTAGATCCTGCATGGAGTCAATCTATAAGAAATAAGTATCCTGTGAAAGGTAAAGCAGCTTACCGCACTGGCTTGGCGCTTCGCGCTGAATCCGCGATCCTCAGTAATGGGAGGAGGGACCTCGGCGCTTTTGAACAGCACCCTCCAGTCATCTTCGTGAGTTGTGTCGAAGAGCCTGTTCAGAGTTCGGTGTTGCGCCGGGTCAAACTCCCACAGGTTGAACTCCCGTGGTTGTCACAGGAGGATCAGGCGGTGGAGCATGACCTAGACCACGTTGACAAGTTTGAGCTTCTTGTTCACCATGTTTTGAATACATGTTTGGAATACGGTCAGCTCTCCCGAACTACCCCAGGACAGGCCCTTCTCTTTCCAGGAGGTGAGCCACGTGGGGATGCCAGATCGAAACTCGGGGGGCCGCTGCCCATGCAGGGTCGCGCGGCTCGGTGATGTAGAACCACCCCGATTGCCAGCCCTTTATGGTTTCCACAAAGGAGCCCTCGAGCCATGTTATGTTGGGCATCTTGCCCACCATGGCGCCTCCGCACTCCGCCTGGCGGCCGCCCACAACCTTCGGCTTGACATTGAAGGTCTTCAACCGTAAGCCGAAGTGGGGCTTGATGCGGAGGAAGGCCTCGCACACGAAGATAAACGCCGAGATGTTGAGGATGAAGTTCGGGGCCAGATCGTGGAAATCCAGGCTGTAATAGAACATGAGCCCTCGGACGAATGGGTGGAGAGGGAATCCCAGTCCATGGAAGAAATGGGTGAGGAACACTACCCTCTCATGGGGCCTGGGGGTGGGGATGAGCTGCCCCTCATCTGGGAGCCGGTGCGCGATGTCATCGGGCAGGTATCCAGCTCTCCTCAGCTTCTTGATGTCTCCATCCATGACGGAGGAGACCATCCACCTGCCTCCCGCTCCGGACATGGTTGGAGAAGGTTGAGGTGGGAAGTGCGGACTTGGGCACTAGATCTCGAGTGTGCGAAAACGGATGAGCGAAGGAGGAAGAAGGCATGGATAGAAAGGTGAATCCTTATCCATTTATATGGGCGGACGAAGCTAAGCGTCCCCACTAGCCTGGTAAAACTCGCTTATCCCCCAAGCGCTATAATCGATGGCGCGGTTAGGTTACCCACGCCCGTATTGATGAGAATCCCGTAATAAGGGGACACTGATCTCTGCTTTGACAAGACGTGTCGAAAAACTGCCTCGCGTTGTGTGCGTGTCTAGTTAAAGGAAACGGTTCGAATAATCACCGGGCCATGACATAACGTCATGCTGTCCAAACAACTAAGAAAATTAGATTTGTGAAAATATTATTCTCTCTACGGTGGTATGTGGAACTTATTTTGCAGGGTCGGACACTATCCTCGCATTCAAATTCTTCTGTGATGTATTCTGAGAAGGAACCCGCCTTGCAATGCCGAAGACAATACTGCGCGCCGGACTCATCGTCATTGAAGCCTGGTTTAGGGGCTACTGAGGGAGTCCTGGATTAGGGGGTCTCCAGACAGCCGGACTATATCCTTTGGCCGGACTGTTGGACTATGAAGATACAAGATTGAAGACTTCGTCCCGTGTCCGGATGGGACTCTACTTGGCGTGGAAGGCAAGCTAGGCAATACGGATATGGATATCTCCTCCTTTGTAACCGACCATGTGTAACCCTAACCCTCTCCGGTGTCTATATAAACCGATGGGTTTTAGTCCGTAGGACGAGAACCATAACATACAATCATACCATAGGCTAGCTTCTAGGGTTTAGCCTCTCCGATCTCGTCGTAGATCTACTCTTGTACTACCCATATCATCAATATTAATCAAGCAGGACGTAGGGTTTTACCTCCATCAAGAGGGCCCAAACCTAGGTAAAACATTGTGCCCCCTGCCTCGTGTTATGATCCGGCCTAGACGCACAGTTCGGGACCCTCTACCCAAGATCCGCCGGTTTTGACACCGACAGTTATGCTATACGATGTTACTTGGTGAAGTTACCATCTACTCTCTTCTACATGCTGCAAGATGGAGGCAGCCAGAAGCGTAGTCTCCGACAGGACTAGCTATCCCCCTCTTATTCCGGCATTCTGCAGTTCAGTCCACATATACTACCCCCCCTTTCATTGATACCAATGCATATGTAGTGTAGCTCCTTGCTTGTGAGTACTTTGGATGAGTACTCACGGTTGCTTTGCTCCCCCTTTTTCCCCCTTTCTATATCCTATTGTTGCGACCAGACGTTGGAGTCCAGGAGCCAGACACCATTGTCGATGACGACTGCTACTACTCGGGAGGTGCCTACTACTATGTGCAGGCCGCTGACGACGACCAGGAGTAGTTTAGGAGGATCCCAGGCAGGAGGCTTGCGCCTCTTTCGATCTGTATCCCAGTTTGTGCTAGCCTTCTTAAGGCAAACTTGTTTAACTTATGTCTGTACTCAGATATTGTTGCTTCCGCTGACTTGTCTATGATCAAGCTCTTGTATTCGAGCCCTCGAGGCCCTGGCTTATAATATGATGCTTGTATGACTTATTTTACATTTAGAGTTGTGTTGTGATATCTTCCTGTGAGTCCCTGATCTTGATCGTACACGTTTGCGTGTATGATTAGTGTACGATTGAATCGAGGTGCCACATCATATCTACTATCTGATTCATACTCGACCTTTCGATCTCAGTGTTCCGAGGCCATATCTGCATATGCTAGGCTCGTCAAGTTTAACCTGAGTATTCTGCTTGTGCAAAACTGGCTTGCACCCGTTGTATGTGAACGTGAGCTTATCACACCCGATCATCACGTGGTGTCTCGGCACGACGAATTGTAGCAACGGTGCATACTCAGGGAGAACACTTGTACCTTGAAATTTAGTGAGAGATCATCTGATAATGCTACCGCCATACTAAGCAAAATAAGATGCATAAAGGATAAACATCACATGCAATCAATATAAGTGATATGATATGGCCATCATCATATTGTGCCTTTGATCTCCATCTCCAAAGAACTGTCATGATCACCATCGTCACCGGCTTGACACCTTGATCTACATGGTAGCATCGTTGTCGTCTCGCCAACTATTGCTTCTACGACTATCGCTACCGCTTGGTGATAAAGTAAAGCAATTACATGACAATTGCATTTCATACAATAAAGCGACAACCATATGGCTCCTGCCAGTTGCCGATAACTTTGTTACAAAACATGATCATCTCATACAACAATTTATATAATCACGTCTTGACCATATCACATCACAACATGCCCTGCAAAAACAAGGTAGACGTCCTCTAATTTGTTGTTGCAAGTTCTACGTGGCTGCTACGGGCTTAGCAAGAACCATTCTTACCTATGCATCAAAAACCACAAAGATTTTTTGTCAAGTGTGTTGTTTTAACCTTCAACAAGGACCGGGCTTAGTCACACTCAATTCAACTAAAGTTGTAGAAACAGACACCCACTAGCCACCTGTGTGCGAAGCACGTCGATAGAACCAGTCTCATGAACGCGGTCATGTAATGTCGGTCTGGGACACTTCATCCAACAATACCACCGAATCAAAGTATGACATGCTGGCAAGCAGTGTGACTATTATTTCCCACAACGCTTTCTGTTCTACTCATGCATATAACATCTACGCATAGACCTGGCTCGAATACCATTGTTGGGGAACACAATATTTCAAAAAAATTCCTACGATCATGCAAGATCTATCTAGGAGATGCATAGCAATGAGAGGGGAGAGTGTGTCTATGTACCCTCATAGACCGAAAGCGGAAGCGTTTAGTAACGCGGTTGATGTAGTCGAACGTCTTCGCGATCCAACCGATCAAGTACCGAACGCACTACACCTCCGCGATCTGCACACGTTCAGCTCAGTGACGTCCCTCATACTCTTGATCCAGCTGAGGCTGTGATGACCCACAAGTATAGGGGATATATTGTAGTCCTTTCGATAAGTAAGAGTGTCGAACCCAACGAGGAGCACAAGGAAATGACAAACACTTTTTAGTAAGGTATTCTCTACAAGCACTGAAATTATCGATAACAGATAGTTTTGTGATAAGGTAATTCGTAATGGGTAACAAGTAACAAAAGTAAACAAGGTGCAGCAAGGTGGCCCAATCCTTTTTGTAGCAAAGGACAAGCATGGACAAACTCTTATATAAAGGAAAGCGCTCCCGAGGACACATGGGAATTATTGTCAAGCTAGTTTTCATCATGCTCATATGATTCGCGTTCGTTACTTTGATAATTTGATATGTGGGTGGACCGGTGCTTGGGTACTGCCCTTCCTTGGATAAGCATCCCACTTATGATTAACCCCCCCTCGCAAGCATCCGCAACTACGAAAGAAGAATTAAGTTAAACCTAACCATAGCATAAAACATATGGATCCAAATCAGCCCCTTACGAAGCAACACATAAACTAGGGTTTAAGCTTCTGTTACTCTAGCAACCCAGCATCTACTTATTACTTCCTAATGGCTTCCCCTAGGCCCAAATAATGGTGAAGTGTCATGTAGTCGATGTTCACATAACACCACTAGAAGAGAGACAACATACATCTCATCAAAATATCGAACGAATACCAAATTCACATGATTACTTATAACAAGACTTCTACCATGTCCCCAGGAACAAACGTAACTACTCACAAATCATATTCATGTTCATAACCAGAGGGGTATTACTATGCATAAAGGATCTGAACATATAATCTTCCACCGAATAAACCAACAAGCATCAACTACAAGGAGTAATCAACACTACTAGCAACCCACAGGTACCAATTTGAGGTTTTGAGACAAAGATCGGATACAAGAGATGAACTAGGGTTTGAGAGGAGATGGTGCTGGTGAAGATGTCGATGGAGATTGACCCCCTCCCGATGAGAGGATCGATGGTGATGACGATGGTGACGATTTCCCCTCCCAGAGGGATGTTTCCCCGGCAGAACAGCTCTGCCGGAGCCCTAGATTGGTTCCGCCAAGGTTCCACCTTGAGACAGCGTCGCTTCGTCCCGAAAGCTTCGTTCTGATTTTTTCCAGGGCAAAAGACACCTTATACCAGAAGATGGGCATCGGGGGGCTTCCAGGTGGCCCATGAGGCAGGGGGCACGCACAGGGGGTAGGGCGCATGAGGGCATCATGATCATTCTTAGAATAGCAACATATATATATATTGTCATATGATTTCTTATTCTAAAGTAACAATCTATTCACAATGTCAAGTATGAATCAGAAACTTCATTAAAAACTAACAAACTATGATCTCAATCATTGAAGCAATTGCAATTTATCATAACATCGGAAAGAATCAATATAAGAGCTTTTCAGCAAGTCCACATGCTCAACTATCATTTAGTCTTTCACAATCGCTAACACTCATGCAATACTTATGGGTATGAAGTTTTAATCGGACACAGAGAAAGATAGGGGCTTATAGTTTTGCCTCCCAACCTTTTACCTCAAGGGTAACGTCAACAATAATGCTTTATTAAAACCCACATCCAATTAGTATACATATCAGGATCTTTCCAACACATAGTGCTTGCTAAAGGATAAAGTGTAAAAAGGAAAGTTGAAGATCACCATGACTCTTGTACAAGGTATAAGACAAAAAAATAAAAGATAGGCCCTTCGTAGAGGGGAGCAGAGGTTGGCATGTGCTTTTATGGTTGGATGTACAAAATCTTAATGCAAAATAACGTCACTTTATATTGCCACTTGTGATAGGGACCTTTATTGTGCAGTCCGTCACTTTTATTTCTTCCATATCACAAACTCGTATAAAGCTTATTTCTCCACACTAATAGATCATACATATTTAGAGAGCAATTTTTATTGCTTGCAACAATGACAACTTACTTGAAGGATCTTATTCAATCCATAGGTAGATATCGTGGACTCTCATGGTAAAACTGGGTTTAAGGATATTTGGAAGCACAAGTAGTATCTCTACTTCGTGCAAAGAATTTGGCTAGCATAAGGGGGAAAGGCAAGCTCAACATGTTGGGTGATCCATGACAATATAATTTATTTTGGATATAAGAAAACATAACCCTTACGTTGTCTTCCTTGTCCAACATCAACTTTTTAGCATGTCATATTTTAATGAGTGCTCACAATCATAAAAGATGTCCAAGATAGTATATTCATATGTGAAAACCTCTCTTTCTTTATTACTTCCTATTAATTGCAATGATGACCAAAACTATGTTTGTTAACTCCCAACAACTTTTATTCATCATACTCTTTACATGTGAAGTCATTACTCTCCATAAGATCAATATGATCTCTTTATTTCTTTTTGTTCTTTACTTTTTTTCATTCCCGCAAGATCATAGCAAGATAACCAAGCCCTCGACTCAAGACTAATCTTTATTATATATAGCTCACAGACTCGATTACATAGATAAGGATCAACACAAAACTCAAAGCTAGATCATGCTAAACTTTATTCTACTAGATCAAGATATAACCAAAAGGATCGAACTAGGAAAAAGGTAAAGATAGAAGTGTGATGGTGATATGATACCGGGGCACCTCCCCCTAGCTTGGCAGTTGCCAGGGGAGTGCCCATACCCATGTATTTATGTCTCTTTCTTCGGAGGTGGTGATGATGGAGTTGTTGATGATGTAGGCTTTTCATCCATATTCCATGGCATATGCTCACCATCATAGAAGGATGATCGAGTCTTTGGGATCCTCAAATCTGTAGCCAAACGCATCCTCTTGAATCTATATTAATACTCACAGTTTTGGTTTTGCAGGTCATAGATCTGGGCTTGGAGGTGCTCGATTTTCTCGTGAAGCTTGAAGATGGTCTCCCTAATGTTCTTGGCATCCAGCTTGTGGTTGTTGGTGAACTCCGCGATCATCATGTGGTTGGCATTGAGTCCGCGTTCCACCATCCCCTGGCACTTGAAAACTTGTTGCTCCATTGCTTCGAGTCTTATCTCGTGTCCCTTTCAGACTACTTCTTATTTTCCTATTTTCTTAAATATTCCAAATGGAGAAAAATTGCTATTAGAACTATTTTGGAGTCGGTTTACTTATCATACCACATACCTATTTCTTTTCGGAGTATGAAACGTTCTGGAAAGTGTCCCTTATGTACTCCTCGGGGGTTACGGTATCAATAACATTGGTTTCAACATTTATTGGATTACCTGAGATATAATGTTTGATTCTTTGACCATTCACCACCTTTGGATTTGTGCCTTCAAAGTTGTTGATTTTTATGGCACTGGAACGATGGACCTCCTCGATAACGTAAGGACCTTCCCATTTAGAGAGGAGTTTTCCTGCAAAAAAATCTTAAACGAGAGTTGTATAACAGAACATAGTCACCTACATTAAACTCACGCTTTTGTATCCTTGTGTCATGCCATCTTTTAACTTTTTCTTTAAACAGTTTGGCATTCTCATAGGCCTAGGTTCTCCACTCATCAAGTGAGCTAATGTCAAATAGTCTCTTCTCACCGGCAAGTTTGAAATAAAATTGAGCTCTTTAATGGCCCAATATGCCTTATGTTCTAGTTTGAGAGGTAAGTGACATGCTTTTCCATAAACCATTTTATACAGAGACATACCCATAGGATTTTTTTAAGCAGTTCTATAGGCCCATAATGCATCATCAAGTTTCTTGGACCAATTCTTTCTAGATCTATTAACAGTCTTTTGCAAAATTAATTTAATCTCTCTATTACTCAGTTCTACTTGACCACTAGACTGTGGGTGGTATGGAGATGCAATTCTATGATTAACATCATACTTAGCAAGCATTTTACGAAAAGCGCCATGAATAAAATGTGAACCACCATCTGTCATTAAGTATCTAGGGTCTCCAAACCTCGGAAAAATAACTTCTTTAAGCATCTTAATAGAGGTATTATGATCAGCACTACTAGTTGGAATAGCTTATACCCACTTAGTAACGTAATCAACAGCAACTAAAATATGTGTATACCCATTAGAGGAAGGAAACGGTCCCATATAATCAAAGCCCCGAACATCAAATGGTTCAATAACAAGTGAATAGTACATAGGCATTTCTTGATGTCTACTAATATTACCAATTCTTTGACATTCATCACAAGACAAGACAAACTTACGGGCATCTTTGAAAAGATTCGGCCAATAAAAACCGGATTGCAATACCTTATGTGCAGTTCTATCTCCAGCGTGGTGTCCTCCATAAGCCTCGGAGTGACACTTGCGTAGGATCTGTTCCTGTTCATGCCCAGGAACACAATGTCTAATAACACCATCTACCCCTTCTTTATAAAGGTGTGGGTCATCCCAGAAGTAATGTCTCAAATCATAGAAAAATCTTTTCTTTTGCTGGTATGTGAAACTAGGTGGTATAAATTTAGCAACAATATAATTAGAATAATCAGCATACCATGGAGCAGTATGAGAAGCATTTATGATAGCTAATTGTTCATCAAGAAAACTATCATCAAAAGGGAGTGGGCCATTAAGAACATTTTCTAACTTAAACAAGTTGTCTGCAATGGGGTTCTCAGCTCCCTTCCAATGAATAATATGCAAATCAAATTCTTGTAGCAAGAGAACCCATCTAATAAGTCTAGATTTATCATCTTTCTTTTCCATAAGGTATTTAATAGCAGCATGATCAGTGTGAACAGTTACTTTAGCATCAACAATATAAGGTCTAAACTTATCACAAGCAAATACAACTGCTAAAAAATCTTTTTCAGTAGTAGCATAATTTCTCTGGGCACTATCCAGAGTTTTACTAGCATATTGGATAACATTTAATTTCTTATCAACTCTTTGTCCTAGAATAGCACCTACAGAATAATCACTAGCATCACACATAATTTCAAAGGGTAAATTCCAATCAGGTGGCTAAACAATAGGTGCAGAAATCAAGGCTTTCTTAAGTATTTCAAAGGCTTCTACACAATCATCATCAAAGACAAAAGGAACAGCTTTTTGTAAGAGATTAGTAGAGGCCTAGAAATTTTTGAGAAGTCTTTAATGAACCTCCTATAAAAACCGGCATGACCAAGGAAACTTCTTATACCTTTAATGTCCTTAGGACATGACATATTATCAATAGCATCAACTTTAGCTTTATCAACTTCAATACCTCTTTCAGAAATTTTATGCCCCAAGATAATACCTTCATTAACCATAAAGTGGCACTTCTCCCAATTCAAGACAAGATTAGTTTCTTCACATCTCTGCAAAACTCGATCAAGGTTGCTTAAGCAATCATCAAAAGAAGTTCCATACATGGAGAAATCATCCATGAAAACGTCAACAATCTTTTCACAGAAGTCATAGAATATAGCAGTCATACATCTTTGAAAGGCAGCAGGTGCATTACATAAACCAAAAGGCATACGTCTATAAGCAAAGGTACCGAAAGGGCAAGTAAAAGTGGTATTTTCCTGATCCTCTTTCGACACAGGTATTTGAGAGAAACCGGAATAACCGTCTAGAAAGCAAAAATGTGTATGTTTGGATAATCTTTATAGCATTTGATCAATAAAAGGTAAAGGGTAATGACCCTTTCTAGTATCTTTATTTAATTTGCGGAAATCAATTACCATTCTATAACCTGTAACAATTCTTTGTGGGATCAATTCGTCTTTATCATTAGGAACAATAGTAATACCTCCCTTCTTAGGGACACAATGGACATGACTTTCCCACTGACTATCACCAACAGGATAAATTATACCTGCCTCCAAAAGCTTTAGTATTTCATTTCTTACCACTTCTTTCATCTTAGGATTTAACCGTCGTTGGTGATCAACAACCGGTTTAGCATCTTTCTCCAATTTTATTTTGTGCTGGCATAGAGTGGGACTAATGCCCTTAAGATCATCAAGAGTATATCCAATAGCAGCACAGTGCTTCTTCAGAGTTTTCAATAATCTCTCTTCTTCCTGCTCTGAAAGGTTAGCACTAATAATAACAGGATATATCTTATTTTCATCAAGATAAGCATATTTAAGAGTATCAGTTAATGGTTTAAGCTCAAACACGGGATCACCCTTGGGCGGAGGAGCATCCCCTACAATTTCAACAGGCAAGTTGTGTTTCAAAACAGGTCCATGTTTAAAGAATACTTCATCAATTTCCCTTCTTTCATTCATAAACATATCATTTTCATGGTCTAGCAAATATTGTTCTAAAGGATCATTAGAAGGCACGACAATAGAAGAAAGACCAATAATTTCATCTTTACTAGGTAATTCTTTATCATGGGGTTGTCTACGAAATTTAGTGAAATTAAAATCATGAGGCATATCCCCTAAACCAACAGTAACAATATCCTTTTTGCAGTCTATCTTAGCATTAACAGTATTCAAGAAGGGTTTACCAAATATAATGGGACAAAAGTCATCTTGTGGGGAACCAAGAACAAGAAAATCAGTAGGATATTTAACTTTCCCACACAAGACTTTAACATCTCTAACAATCCCAATTGGTGAAATAGTATCTCTATTGGCAAGCTTAATTGTAACATCAACACCTTCTATCTCAGCAGGTGCAATATCATGCATAATTTCTTCGTATAAGGAACGAGGTATTGCACTCGCACTAGCACCCATTTCACATAAGCCATGATAGCAATGATCTCCTATTTTAACATAAACAACAGGCATGCCTACAACAGGTATGTTTATTTTTAGTATCGGGTCTAGCAATTCTAGCAGCTTCATCACAGAAGTAAATAACATGCCCATCAATATTATCGACCAAGAGATCTTTAACCATAGCAATACTAGGTTCAACTTTAATTTGCTCAGGGGGTGTAGGTGTTCTAGCATTACTCTTACAAACCACAGTTGAAGCTTTAGCATGATCCTTTATTCTAACATGGAAATGTGGTTTCTCAATATAAGCGGTAGGAACAATAGGATCAACATTATAAGTGATAGTCTTTTCTTCAACTTTAATAGGTTCAACTACTTTTACTTCAATGGGAGGATGATATTTAAACCACTTCTCTTTAGGGAGATCAACGTGAGTAGCAAATGATTCACAGAAAGAAGCTACTATCTCAGGGTCAAGTCCATATTTAGTGATAAATTCATGAAAAGCATCGGTATCCATAAAAGATTTAACACAATCAAACTTAGGTGTTATACCTGACTCCTTACCTTCTGTGACGCCCCGAATCCGATGTGCCAGGTGTCTTCTAGTTATTCACCGTCGTTTCCATGTCATTGGCTTGCATGTTCCATCTTGCCATGTCATCATGTGCATTGCATCTGCATGTTTTCAAAACTTGCATCCGTCCGGGTTCCCCCAGTTTTGTCCGTTGTCCGTTCCGAGCCTAGAAACACTTAAACGCGCCCACGGCACATCCGAAATATTAATTTATAAGTGGCCGGAAAATGTTCTCGGTATGGGATGAAAGTTGGTGTGTGGTCTTATTATAGTGTAGATAGACCGCCTGTCAAGTTTCATCGCATTTGGAGTCTGTTTGATGCCCCAACGGATAACTATAGCGGCAGTATAGCTGGTCTTTTCATCGGACATTTTCGGTCTCCGGAAATCGTGCCAGGCTGCATCTCTCCCCTCTTCTCTCAGACCCCGCTCTCCATAGTCCACCTAGACCCATGCCTACCCCTCTTTGCACAGTGCATCGGACCTCCTCGCGCGTGTGTCCGAAAGTTGTCCCGAACCCGTACCGCTCAGTCATCACCATTGCGTTCAGATCATCCCCAAACATCTACAAAACATCTCCGTTTTGTTAATTGGACTTTCTAACCTATAGTTTCTCAGCCGTCTGATTTTAATCGGATGATCCAAACTCTTCTCCTTTCCATATATAGTCCACCCCTAATCTAATTTGAGACCAAACCCTAAAACCTAGGGATCTGTTCCATCCATTCTGTGCCCGCCGCCGCCACACTCCCGCATCCACCTCGGGATCCTCCCGGATCGGATCGAACCAACCGACCAGTGCCACATCGCCTCCTCCTCCATCCTCTGCTGCTCCCTTGCTCGACCCCCTGCATCCCGCGCCTTCCCGCAGCCGAGAAGAAGGAGCTCAAGCTCCTGAGCTACTCTCGCAACCCAGGGCCTCTGCCGCGCCGGAGCCTGCCGCCGCCGGCGACAGCAGCAGCAGCCCCAACCTCCCCCTTTTCTCGCCGGAGCAAGCTAGGCTCTTCTTCCCCGCGCCACTCAGCCTGTTCAGCGCCGCACCCGAGCTCCTCCCGCTCGATTCAGGGCGTCCCCCGCGCTAACAGACCCCTTCTTCCTCGCCTTGTTGCCGGCGAGCCTCACCACCATCAACGGCCGAAGCCCCAGAGAACTCGTTGCCAGTCTTCCCTGCCTCGGCCAAGTGGGGATTCAGCGCCTCGCCGCCCGGATCCAGCCGTCTCCGCGTCGCCAGCGCGCCCGAAGCCTCCTCCTCGCGCGCTCGTCGCCCTCGCCTTCTCTCTTCTTCTCCTTTTTCGTTCTGCTTCTCTGACTATATTACTCTCTCTCTTTGTGTGTGTCCTTGCCTCAAACAGGAGCACCAACCGGCGCCACCATCATCGGAGATGGGCTCCCGCCGGCCAGATCCGACGCGCCCCGTGTCCTCGGCCTCGTCCCCGTCTCCAGGGCATCGCGCTGCACCACCTGCGCCACCCACAAGCCCCTGCTTCGCCCCTGCATCCCCTGCTTTGAGCAGGAGGATGAATGCGCGCCTCAGGCGTTGACTGCGACCACTCCATGCACCTGGGCCGCCTCTTCTTCACCTGGTTGACTAAGGCCCAGTCGCGCTAGATCCGGCCCAAAGCCTATAGTGAGCCTCAGCCCAGCCACTGTTTGTCCCTGTGCACTATTGTGCCATGTTCAGTTTCAGCCCGATGGTGTTTTTTTCCTCCGTTGCGATTTTAGCTATTTATCCAGAGGTTTGGTAGTTTTACAGAAAAGACCCTCATGTTCATACATTTAATATCTCACAAACTATGCATCACATGTAAAAACTTTATATATGAAATATGACTAGAATTTCATCTAGTTTCATAATATCCAACTTTCATGCATGTTTAAAATGTTTAAAATGTTGTTTGTTTAAATTTTCTCAAATGCCATGTTAAAATGTTTTAATTCATAACTTAATAACCATAGCTCCTTTTTAAATAAACGTTATATGTAAATGGGGTAGAAAAATGCCTAGTTTAACATGGTGTACTTGCTTTTCATGTTTAACAACTCTAAATATGTGTTTAGGGCAGAACAGTACCAAACCTAAAATATGCATATGGGGATTTACCGGAATTGTTGTTCGTTGTTTCCGGCCTCATTTAAACTTGCCTAGATAGGTAGTTTTACTTTGCTTCACCCCTTGCCATGCTAAACAACATTTAATATTGTTGAGTACATAAACAAGATTGAACTAAATAACTTGTTGTGGTGTTTTCATCAATATGCAACTCGTTGCATATTGAGCTCCACTTAATTTGTAGGTTTGCTTGTGCACTTTGCCATGCCATGCCATGTATCATTAAACCGGACATGCATCATACTTGGATGTGAATCATGTCATGTTGATGTGATGGTTCTTTACTATGTTGTTTGCTTCTTTCCGGTGTTGCTTCTTCGGATTAGTTCCGATAACTTCATGTTTGTGAGGACCCGTTCAACTATGTCCATTTGTCTTCTTCATGGACTCGTTCTTCTTCCTTGCGGGATCTCAGGCAAGATGACCATACCCTTGAAATCTCTTCTATCTTTGCTTGCTAGTTGCTCGCTCTATTGCTATGACGCGATACCTACCACTTGCTATATCATGCCTCCCATTTTGCCATGTCAAGCCTCTAACCCACCTTTCCTAGCAAACCGTTGTTTGGCTATGTTACCGCTTTGCTCAGCCCCTCTTATAGAATTGCTAGTTGCAGGTGAAGATGAAGTTTGTTCCATGTTGGAACATGGATATGTTGGGATATCACAATATCTCTTATTTATTTTAATGCATCTATATACTTGGTAAAGGGTGGAAGGCTCGGCCTTATGCCTGGTGTTTTGTTCCACTCTTGCCGCCCTAGTTTCCGTCATACCAGTGTTATGTTCCTTGATTTTGTGTTCCTTACACGGTTGGGTGTTGTGGGGACCCCTTGACAGTTTGCTTTGAATAAAACTCCTCCAGCAAGGCTCAACCGTGGTTTTACCATTTGCCTCACCACCACCTACTTTTCCCTTGGGAGTCACGCTCCCGAGGGTCATCTTTATTTTAGACCCCCCCCGGGCCAGTGCTTGTCTAAGTGTTGGTATGAACCAAGCCGCCTGCGGGGCCACCTCAGGGAAACTCGAGGTCTGGTTTTACTCGTAGCTTGTCTCATCCGATGTTGCCCTGAGAACGAGATATGTGCAGCTCCTATCGGGATGTCGGCGCATCGGGTGGTCTTGCTGATCTTGTTTTACCATTGTCGAAATGTCTTGTAACCGGGATTCCGAGTCTGATCGGGTCTTCCTGGGAGAAGGAATATCCTTCGTTGACCATGAGAGCTTGTGATGGGCTAAGTTGGGACACCCCTACAGGGTTTTGAACTTTCGAAAGCCGTGCCCGCAGTTATGGGCAGATGGTAATTTGTTAATATCCGGTTGTAGACAACTTGACACTTAACTTAATTAAAATGCATCAACCACGTGTGTAGCCGTGATGGTCTCTTTCCGGCGGTGTCTGGGAAGTGAACACGGTTCTTGTGTTATGTTTGAACGTAAGTAGTTTCAGGATCACTTCTTGATCACTTCTAGTTCACGACCGTGCATTGATTCTCTTCTCGCTCTTATTTGCGTATGTTAGCCACCATATATGCTTGGTGCTTGCTACAGCCCCACCTCATTACCCTTTCCTTCCCATAAGCTTAAATAGTCTTGATCTCGCGGGTGTGAGATTGCTGAGTCCTCGTGGCTCACGGATACTTCCAAACAGCTTGCAGGTGCCGATGATACTAGTGCAGGTGACGCAACCCAGCTCAGGTGGGAGCTCGTTGAAGTCCTTGTTTGTTGTGTTGTTTTCCTTTCCGGACGATCAGTAGTGGAGCCCAGTTGGGGCGATCAGGGATCTAGCATTTGGGGTGATCTTTCTTTATTTTGGTTCCATAGTCGGACCTTGTTTTGTATTCTGGATGATGTAATGCTATATTCATGTATTGTGTGAAGTGGCGATTGTAAGCCAACTCTTTATCCCTTTCATATTCAGTACATGGGATGTGCAAAGATTACCCCTCTTGTGACATGCCTACTATGCGGTTATGCCTCTAAGTCATGCTCCGACATGTGGGAGATATAGCCGCATCGTGGGTGTTACAAGTTGGTATCAGAGCCTTCCCCGACTTAGGAGCCCCCTGCTTGATTGAATCATTGGCGTTGTTGAGTCTAGAAAAATGTTTTGAGTCTTATAGGATTATATATATTAGAGAGTAGGATTATTTTTACTCCTCAGTCCCTTCGTCGCTCTGGTGAGGCCTCCTGACGTAGAGTTTTGACTCTTCTCTTCTCAAATTTCACGAAATTTTTTTAGGATCACACGGGTATCTTGGAATCGTTCTGATGGTTTTGTGATGAGAACATTGTTCTTGGTGTCTCCTGACATTTAGGGGTTGTGGCAGTGTCCCCGGGAGTTGAGCTCTGAGGTGTTGTTGTCACAATTTTATTGTTGCAGTTCTGGAATACCTGAGTTTGCCGACATCGAAAATCTCCTTTATGCAGTTGTTGGTGAGATAACCTCGACGCCACCCAGTACTGAGGCGGGAGTTCGGGAGTATTGCCATAACTCGTATAATGGATGCTTTTCGAAGGTTGAGGTAAATGATTTCCGAAGGTTTCTTGGTTATGTGTTGAAGGATGGATACAGCTGGATGTAGGATTTGCTAGTTTGGGGTGAGATATTATGCTTCCCCTGTATCCCCAACACCTGATTGCATAACCAGAAAGTTTCAGAAGTTTATAAGTGGGAATTCAAGTAGCTCCTAGGATATCTTTCCGATAGATGCATGATATGAGATTGGGGTTCGACGTCTAGTGGTCCGCCTATCCATGGTTGGTTTTACAGTGGTCTCGTTATGTCTTAAGAGTCCTTGGCTATGCTGACTCGGGGATGCTTCATATGTCATGTGCACTGCCTTGTACATGATGGTGATGTACGATCGAGCCCATGTGGGCCCCACCACGAAAACTTTGGACGGAATCTCTATCATATGTTTGTTCCGGCTTATTCTGCAAGCCAATCCTTTGTTTTTTTATTGTGGTAATCGAGTTGCTTCGAAGTCAAATGTTGATTCCATACCCTTCCTACGTGGTGTTCTCATATTCCTATGTGAATACTAATCCTTCTTGATCATCGAGGTTGTCATGTCAATCCTTTTTCAACCGGTGTGTTTCTCTTCAAGTGGATCCGATCATTTCAACATCCGCAAGATCAATTATCACTTCTTCTCAACGGTGCTCATTTCATCTATCCCAAGCTGCCTTTGTTTTTCCCGCCCTCCCACCCTTTTTCCTTCAAGGAATCCGATGTCTTAATCAAGTATCCTTTTAATGATGGGAAGTCTCTCCATTCTTTTCCGTTAATGTTCTTACCCGGTGGTTCTCATGAATATGCTCTACAAGTTCATCATTCTTTGTTCCTTTTTCTTCTCCGGTGGATTCAATTCAAGCTTTTGGTGTTGATCATATCCCTTAACTCGTTTGAAATGTTTTCCCATGCCGGTGCACCTCATAATCATTCCTCTCGCTATTCATTTGTTCGGGAGTGCTGAAAATATCTCAGAAGGCTCGTCTTTTCATTCAAGATCTGTTCAACCTATTTCGAGGTTGTTATCTCATTCAAGCCATTTAATTCAACCGATGCAATCTCTCTTTTAAATTGTTCAATGGTGTATCTTTTGAGTGGGCCCTAACCCACAGGTCTTTTTTCCAGGACCTTTCCTGACTCTTCTAATCTTCCCGAGTTACTCTCAAATTCATTTCAAAGTTTGACGTAAGGATGAGTTATCATCAGTCAAATGTCTTTCTTCAAGATCTTTAAAATTCTTTTCATTATTGATTCAACCTTTATATTCTTCTTTATTCCGGAGTGTCTCAACAATTTTGTGGTGTTCTTCTTGTCATTCTCGGATTTGAAGACCGAAGAGGAGTTCCTCTTAAATCCTTACCCGTTATCCCAAAGATTCATGGTGCTAGCTTGCTGCCATCCTCTCATAATTGTTTTCGATTGTGAGAATTCTTTTCACCGATCCGGAGCAATTAAAGATTCTTTTCAGTTTGATTCTCCGAAGGCCATCATTTCAGGATTATTCATTCTCAGCTTTCAGCTTTTGTTCTCGAAATCCTACCGGTGCATCATCCAAATATTCGCTAATCAGCTCGGGATCTCTTCGTTCACTTGCATCTAAATTCCCTCAAGTATCATCTTTTGTTTTCCAATTCTTCCCGGTGAATTATGTCTTTGCTACTTCCATTTTCAATTCTTATGGTGCTTCGTTCAAGAGTTCCCTTCCTTGGTTATCACATCAATTCATTCATTGTTTCCAAATCCCACCGGTGGTTCCATCAATACCTTCCCAAGTTGGCACTATATCTATCTTAATCCTTTCTACGAGAATAAGTAGTATGCCAAATCCGTTGCTTTCATCAATTTATATTGGTGAAGGATAAGAATAATGTAATTCTTATTCTTGTTTCATCGAGTAAATTCAATTCCTTATTCTGGAGGTTCATCAAAGTTCTTGGTTTCAATTGCTCATTTTTCTTTTCCCGGAGTTCCAAGATCTTTCAATTATATCTTTTCGTAGCTCCATTTAATCATTGCTAGGCTTCTCCCGGAGTTCTTTTCAACTTTCCTTTCGTTTGATCATTCTTTTATTACCGGAGTTCTTTATGAAGGCTCTTCATGATGGTTCATAAAGGATTTAATTCCTTCTTGAAGAGTTCATCGAGATTCTTTTTAGAGGAGTTCAAGCATTCTTCATCTTGCATTTCGAAGTGCAATTCTTTCTACCGTATCTTTTGAGGTGGTGTTATGTCATTGTTGATAATTTCCCTTCGTGTTTCATGATTCACAAGTTTTCAAGAGTGACATATCTAAATCCATCATTTTCTCTTCGCTCAAGACTTCTTCTCAACCAATTAATCTCTTCTTTGGAGTTATCTTGGGTTATATTTCACCTTAAGCCTTCCCCAAGGATTGTTGCTATTATGGTGCTTATAAATGACCCAAGTTCTTCATTTATCCTCCCAGTGAAATAAGTTCTCGTCTCCTTGTTGATATCAATCGAATCTGTTGTTTTTCGTTAGTGGCAGAATTTCACCTCAAGATTTTGAGATGTTTTTCATAAGGCCACAACAAGCTTATCCTTTCGTTGTTGATAATCCAACAACTCCGTTCTAGCATCTCGTGTAAGCGTGCTCTTTTCAGATCTTATTTTCCTCCATTCAGTAAATTCATTTCTTTCATTTCTTCCGGAGGCATTGTGATGTTGCACTCTTCGACCCATCATCCCATTTGTTGTCAAAGATCATGTTATTTCCTTTTGCTTATCCATTCAACCGGAGTGTCGTGTTTTCATTCAAGTTCTCTCATCTTATCAAGTTTTTCCTTCCTTCTCAACCGGAGTGCTGTCTGAGATCTTTCTTACCCCTTGTTCCATTCTTTCAATAATTTCGGAGGCAGTGTGTTGTTGATTTAATCAAGTATCCTCTCATCTTGTCAAAATATTGTTCTATTCCTTCCATTTTCAGTCGGAGTGCTGTCCAAATTATATCATTCTTATTCCTTCTCTATCTTGTTTTAACCGGAGTGTTGTGTCTATCATTCCTCTTCTAACTGGACTCTCATCCAAGTGCTTTCATTTTGCCAAGCTCATATTCCTTACCTTCTTTCTCCAACTGGAGTGTTGTCGTAATTGATCCTTATCGTTCCTTGTACATCTCGTTTTAATCGAAGTGCTTGCATGTACTTCTTGTCCATTGCAACCCTTTTTCTTATGTCTTTCAACCAACTATCATCAACTACAAGGAGTAATCAACACTACTAGCAACCCACAGGTACCAATCTGAGGTTTTGAGACAAGGATCGGATACCAAAGATGAACTAGGGTTTGAGAGGATATGGTGCTGGTGCAGATGTTGATGGAGATTGACCCCCTCCCGATGAGAGGATCTATGGTGAGGACGATGGTGACGATTTCCCCCTCCCGGAGGGATGTTTCCCCAGCAGAACAGCTCCATGGGAGCCCTAGATTGATTCTGCCAAGGTTCCGCCTCGAGACGGCGGAGCTTCATCCCGAAGCTTTCTTCTAATTTTTTCAAGGCAAAAGACACCTTATACCAGAAGATGGGCATTGGGGGCTTCCAGGTGGCCCACGAGGCAGGGGGCGCGCCCTCCACCCTCGTGGATAGTGGGTGGCCCCCCTCTGGTGCTTCCTTCGCCCAATATTTTTTTTATATTCCAAAACTGACTTTCGTGGAGTTTCATGACTTTTGGAGTTGTGCAGAATAGGTCTCTAATATTTGCTCCTTTTCCAGCCCAGAATTCCAGCTGCCGGCATTCTCCCTCTTTATGTAAACCTTGTAAAATAAGAGAGAAAAGGCATAAGTATTGTGACATAATGTGTAATAATAGCCCATAATGAATAAATATCGATATAAAATCATGATGCAATATGGACGTATCAGGTCGAGGGTGAGTTCCGTCAGCACGACGGCGTGTTGACGGTGATGATGAAGTTACCGACGCAGGGCTTCGCCTAAGCACTATGACAATATGTCCGAGGTGTAAAACTGTGGAGGGGGCACCGCACACGGCTAAAGATCAACTTGTGTGTCTATGGGGTGCTCCCTCCCCCGTATATAAAGGAGGGGAGGAGGAGGAGGGTCGGCCTCAAGGGTCACGCCCAAGGGGGGATTCCTACTCCTAGTAGGAGTAGGTTTCCCCCTTTCCTGGTCCAAGTAGGAGAAGAAAGAAGGAGAGGAAGAAGAGAAGGAAAGGAGGGTCAGCCCCCTAGCCCTAGTCCAATTTGGTTTGGGCTAGGGGGCACCTCTTGGCCTGCCTACTCTCTTCCACCACTAGGCCCATAAGGCCCAATAACCTCCCGGAGGGGGTTCCGGTAACCCCCGGTATTCCGAAACTTATCCTAAACGACCCGAACCATTCTGGTGTCCGAATGTTACCTTCCAATATACGAATCTTTATGTCTCGACCATTTCGACACTCCTAGTCATGTCCGTGATCTCATTCGGGACTCCGAACAAACTTTGGTACATCAAATCAGATAACTCATAATACATATCGTCATCGAACGTTTAAGCGTGCGGACCCTACGGGTTCGAGAACTATGTAGACATGACCGAGACACGTCTCCGGTCAATAAGCAATAGCAGAACCTGGATGCTCATATTTGTTCCTACATATTCTAAGAATATCTTTATCGGTCAAACCGCATAACAACATATGTTGTTCCCTATGTCGTCGGTATGTTACTTGCCCAAGATTCGATCGTCGGTATCATCATACCTAGTTCAATCTCGTTACCGACAAGTCTCTTTACTCGTTCTGTAATGCATCATCTCGTGACTAACTCATTAGTCATATTGCTTGCAAGGCTCATAGTGATGTGCATTACCGAGAGGGCCCAGAGATACCTCTCCGATACACGGACTGACAAATCCTAATCTCAATCTATGCCAACTCAACAAACACCATCAGAGACACCTATAGTGTATCTTTATAATCACCCAGTTACGTTGTGATGTTTGATAGCACACAAGGTGTTCCTCCGGTATTCAGGAGTTGCATAATCTCATAGTCATAGGAACATGTATAAGTCATGAAGAAAGCAATAGCAGTAAACTAAACGATCATAGTGCTAAGCTAACTGATGGGTCTAGTCCATCACATCATTCTCTAATGATGTGATCCCATTCATCAAATGACAACACATGTCTATGGCTAGGAAACTTAACCATCTTTGATTAACGAGCTAGTCAAGTAGAGGCATACTAGGGACACTCTGTTTGTCTATGTATTCACACATGTACTAAGTTTCCAGTTAATATAATTCTAGCATGAATAATAAACATTTATCATGGTATTAGGAAATATAAATAACAACTTTATTATTGCCTCTAGCGCATATTTCCTTCAATGCCATAGAGCCAGTCGCCCCAAAATTCAACCCATGGTCGGCCTGTCTGATCACTTTTGATCGCAGAGACCATCCGACCGGTATACGTCATGGAGGTTCGGCAGCATTGGTCCTCGATCCAATCATCAATGGATTCCATCTCACGCGAGTCCTCATGGACGGCGGCAACAGTCTTAACCTGCTTTATTAGGACACCGTCCGTTATTGATCCGTCAAGGATCAAGCCTACTAAAACCACCTTTAAAGGAGTAATACCCGGCGTAGAGGCCTGCTGCACAGGGTCAATAACACTAGAAGTAGTCTTTGGCTCACCACATAAATTCCGAAGTGAAGATTTGATCTTCGGCATCGTCCCCTTCCGCAGTGGTTATCATGCACTGCTCGGACGAACCGCTTTCGCCCATTTCAATGCAGTCCCGCACTATGCTTATCTAAAGCTTAAGATGCTCGGACCACGCGGTGTCATAACAGTCAATGGAACTATGGAGCACTCCCTCCGTACTGAGGAGCATACTGCGACCCTCGCAACTGAGGTACAGGGTGGCCTTATCAAGCCGAATAATTCACCGGCCATCAATCCCCCGAACACTGTCAAACGAGCCCGGTCTACCCTGCAGAACGACAGTTCAGTTCATCCAGAACTAGATTAGCAATTCGGCCTCCGTCAAAACCCCCACCTAATCGTTGCATATGGACCACGCGTACATAACTACGCACTAAAGATACCATGGGCAAGGACGGAGGTACACTAAGGACAAAGTCCACAATACGAGTCGACCCTATTCGGACCTTAATATTCTTCCTTTTTCTGCTTTTCTCCTTTTTTATTTTTCAGGTTCTTTAAAACCCAAATCACTTTTCGGTGGTACAAAGGGCCCTTTCACAGGCCCCTTCTGTATACACGGTCGTTGATCCTCTCAAAGGATCCTACACCAAGGTGAAAAGCAACGCAGACACGCATGCGCCAGGTTGTCCAAAGGATCTTCAAGACCACCTTTTTTAGGACATGTATACAGCTTTCCCTTGTTCTCAAATTGGCATGTAAAATAGCCTTGATTATTATGGCATTCTCTATAAGAGCGCGTTTGACGTATCAATCAGACTATGGCGGAAACATTTTTGTCCAACCCTATTCGGTATTGGCTTATTTCATAATCTGTATTCCGTCTTCACGAAGATTGACATATACACCTCGGCATAAATTGCCAGGGGCTCTATTCGGCCACATATATTTTTCAAAAACAAAAATTCCGGACACTTACAGTATGCTTCGGCGTCCTGAATACTACATTATATGCATCGGCTCTGAATCATTTCTTTGGTCAACCGTTGGGCTGCCCAGCTCCTGTGGTTACCACCTTACGTTCCGCTTGTTCGGCTTAGGTAGTAAAGGGAGAACTACTCCGATTGTGTTTCTAGTTTGTCCGGTCAAACACCTCGGTAGAGAAAGCCGAAAACTGACTGTCATGGTATAGCGAGAGCTGATCAGCGGTTTGGCGACTTACTAAAACTTTTACGATTTTTTCTGTATTATACGAAGGACTGGCCTCCACCCGGTCACGTGCCTAAAGCATCCAAGTTCGGATAGCCGCACATGCACCAGGGGCTAGCTCATAGTCCCATTATCAAGCTCCTATGGCTAAGTGAGAGTGATAAAGCCGCATAGTCTGATTGTCTGGTTCGCTGCTCGGTCACCTCCTTTACGGACAAAGACGTTGGGTCAAGTGTGGTCATGTGCTATTCCGAACACCCCCGTAGTATATACGTGGGGGCTGAAGTCGACGATCGGCAAACTTTTAGATATAAAAACGGCTGCAGAGGAGGAAAATAATTTTAGATAAAGGCACAAATATATTATACAGCCTTGTTTCATAACACAAAGTCTGGGCAGCCCGGATACATTCATTCAAACATAATATCCTTCAAGCATTGACCCTCTATTAAACGGGCACCCTCTAGGACGTCTTCGAAATATCGCTCCGGCTTGTGATAGTCCTTGCCTTCAAGTGGGCCCTCAACTACCACGACGGCGGCCTTCATCTTCGCCCAGTGCATCTTGACACGGGCAAAAGCCATCCAAGCACCCTCAATGCATCAAGAGCGCATCACAGCTTCAATTCGGGGTAGGGCGTCGGTGAGCCGCCTGACCAGGCCGATGTAGTTGCTTGGAATGGGTTCGGCTGGCCATAGCTGGACTACGATGTCCTTTATGGCCAGGACGGACATCCTATGCAGCTCCGCCAGCTGCATCATCTGGTCGTTCAATAGCGTTGCATGCTCCGGTGCCAGGTACTGTGACTAGAAGAGTTTCTCTGTTGTTTTCCCCTCTTGGGCCCGGAAAAACTTCGCAGCATCGGCGACACTCTTTGGAAGATCCACAAATGCGTCTAGAGAACTCCATAATCGAGTAAGTAGGGCATATTTTTGACTGCCAAATTTACTTTGCAAAAGAAAGGGCTTACCAGCCGCTATCTGTTCAGCCTACTTGATCTCCTCGCGGGCCGCCCGGGACTCAGTCCGCGCCTCCCTGCCCTTTTGGAGAGGCTTGGAGAGTTCGACTTCTTGGGCCTTATTATTCTCCTCCAAGGCCTCACACTTACCAGCAGTGTCCTTGAGCTCTTGCTCGACTTCAGTCACCCTCTCCTCATACTGGCGGAAGGTGGCCTGCTCGGCCTTTAAGTCTGCAGCCGCTTTATCAGCAGCCGCTCTACTCACCCTCGCCTGCTCTTTGGCTTGCGACAGGGCGCCCTTGAGGGTCTCGACCTCGCCCGCACTTCCTGCAATCATTTACATGAGAAAGTGTGTGAGTTTAAACTCCACATTTGCATATAATTTTAGTTGTGCAAAACATACCTTGCGCCTCATCAAACCGCTTATTAATGCGGTCGAGGTCATCATTGGCCAGCTTCAGCTTCTGCTTGAGTTCGGAAACTTCAGTGGCCTGGGCGGTCGCCGCCAACAGGGAAGCCTGTTCATTCAATAGATATGTACATTACCTTCTGCGATAATCATTTGATCCTCTGTTCTGGTTTTTTCCAAAACCGAACAGAGTCTCAGGGGCTACTATCTATATACAGGCATATTTCCATCATATAAAAAGGCGTCTTACGTTGCATACCTCAAAGCTCGTCAGTAGGCTGGTGAAGGCTTCATTCAGCCCACTCTTGGCAGACTGAATCTTCTCAACTACCGTAACCATCAGGGTACGGTGCTCCTCCATGACGGAAGCACATCGAAGCACTTCCACCAAAGTGTCTGGCGCCTCCGGATTGAGGGAGGTCGCCGATGGAGTTGACTCTCCCCCTCCTTCAAAGGGGGTTGCTCGCTCGATTCTGGAGCCGTATGGGTCTCCGGAATGGTGTTCGGCTGGGGGCCGGATTGGTCATGGCCCCCGTCATCAGTCTCCATAGGGGTTGGTTCCCCCATGTTTTTGGCAGCTGAGGTGTTACCCTCTGACACCGTCTTGGCGGCCTCCCGCACGTCCCCATGGCCTGGAGAGGCTCTTCGGGACAACACTTTGGTGTCATCCGTAGCGGTTGGCGGGGAGGCTCGCGGAGGCGTCTCGCTCTCCACCATCCCCGGCTCCAGCGAGTTCCCCAAATATGATGATAATTGGGGGAGATCATGGGCCGGACTGAGGCACACAATACAAATGTGTTAGAATGACAATCATAAAAACCGGATATACGTACAGTATCCTTGGATACTTACGATGCGGCTAGGGGCTTTGACCTGGGGCGCCGCTCGGGGATGGCTTCGGCATCCGAATCCGAGTCGTCCGAGAGGGATATCTTCCCCCTCTTGGACGCCTCCGCCGCTGGGTCTATACAAGCCACCCTTTTCTTCTTCCTCCCCTTAAGGGGAGAATTGCTCTCTTCTTCCTCCTCCTCTTCGTCTTCATCTCCTTCGTGGGAGGAGAGAGCTTCAGTATCTCCGGACACGGCGTCCGAAGGGCCTTTATAGCGGAGGCCACCTCTGGCCTCCTTGCCCTTCTTCTTGGCCTTCTTCTTTGGCGTATGATAAGGCGCAGGGACCAGCATCATTTTTAACACAAGAATGGCTTGGTTTTCGGGTAGCGGCGCCAAACACCTAATCCGCTCCGCCTTTGCTGTCCAGCCCCGAATAAGGGATGGGCATCTCAGTATACCCTTTGACTTATGGACCGAAATTATGTTGGGAAGTAAGAAGCTTACCTCAGGAGCTGGATTCGCGCTGTCAAGACCGATATCTTCGGTCTTCTTTGGCCATGACTTCTGGGCCTTAAAAACAGTTTCCATATCTCTTCGTGCGTTGTACCAAAGAAGCACTGTAGAGTCCGGGGGGCATTTGGATTAAACTCCCACATGCGGAGAGGCCGGCATTGGCACGGGAGGATCCGGCGAAAGAGCATCACCTAAATCATGTCGGTGAGAATGGTGTGCTTATTTATCATACTCTTGATGCGCTTTTGCAGCGTCATCACTTTGTCAATCGACCCCCAGTCCAGACCCTTGTTGGTCCAAGACGTGATACGCATAGGGGGGCCAGACCTAAATTCAGGAGCGGCCGCCCATTTGGTACCGCAGGGTTCGGTGATGTAGAACCACTCCTGCTGCCACACCTTCACTGTCTCCACGAAGGATCCTTTGGGCCAAGTGGTGTTGGGGAGTTTGCTCACTATGGTGGTGCCGTAATCGGCGTGTTGCCCGTCAACCACCTTCGGCTTCACGTTGAAGACTTTGAGCCATAGGCTGAAATGGGGTGGAATGTGGAGGAGCGCCTCGCACACGACGATAAACGCCGAGATGTGGAGGAAGGAGTTTGGGGCTAGATCGTGGAAATCTAGCCCGTAATAGAACATGAGGCTGCAGAGAAAAGGGTGAAGTGGAAACCCTAGGCCACGAAGAAAGTGAGGGATGAACACAACCCTCTCGCAGGGCTCTGGAGTGGGGATGACTTGCTCTTTGGTCGGGAGCCTGTGTGCGATTTCCGCGGTCAAGAACTTCACCTCCAGGAGTTCCTTAATGTCCTTCTCCATGACGGAGGAGGCCATCCACTTGCCATGTGAGCCGGATCCGGATATGGCCGGAGAGGTTGGGCGGTGGAAAAGATTGAAGCTTGGGCGCTGGGGCTCGAGGATGTAAGAAGGCGTGGGGTAAACAGATGGATCTTTATCCGCTTATATAGGCACTGAATATCAAGCACCCCCCACAAGCCTTAAAACTCACTTGTTCCCAAAGGGTCGTGCGAATGGCACGGTTGGATTGCCCAAACCCGTATTGATGAAAATCCCGCAATAAGGGGACACAACCTCTACTTTGACAAGACGTGTCAATGGAGGCTGCACCTTGAAACACGAAGCGGGAGGCCAAAAAACAGTTCGAAATAATAAAAAGGCCCGACGTGACGAAAAAGTTGTCAGAAGGCATACCTTATTTTTATTAAGTATTGTACCCTAGTGGTTGAGGGTTGTAACTGTTATACAGAGCCGAATACAGTTCTCTTGATCAGAAAACTGCTTTGAAGTATGCGGAGAAGGAACCCGCCTTGCAATGTTGAAGACAATCTACGAGCCGAACACATCGTCATTGAAGACTAGTTCAGGGGCTACTGAGGGACTCCTGGACTAAGGGGTCCTGGAGAGTCCGGCCCGTGCGTTGTGAGCCGGACTGATGGGCCATGAAGGCACAAGGTAGAATGCCTTTCCCCATGTCCGGAAGGGACTCTCCTTTGCATGGATGGCAAACTTAACATCTGGATGTGTAGTTTCCTTTCTCTGTAAACCAACTTTGTACAACCCTGGGATCCTCCGGTGTCTATATATATAAACCAGAGGGTTTAGTCTGTAGAGGCTATCAGAATTCATATAGGCTAGACATCTAGGGTTTAGCCATTACGATCTCGAGGTAGATCAACTCTTGTAACCCCTATACTCATCAAATAAAATCAAGCATGACGTAGGGTTTTACCTCCATTAAGAGGGACCAAACCTGGGTAAACATCATGTCCCTCTTGTCTCCTATTACCTTCGATCCTCACACGCACAGTTCGGGACCCCCTACCCGAAATCGGCCGGTTTTGACACCGACATGCATGATGAAATATTTTGTGTGATGAAGATAGAGCATAGCCATACTATATGATTTTGTAGGGATAACTTTCTTTGGCCATGTTATTTTGAGAAGACATGATTGCTTTGTTAGTATGCTTGAAGTATTATTGTTTTTATGTCAATATTAAACTTTTGTTTTGAATCTTATGGATCTAAATATTCATGCCACAATAAAGAAGATTACTTGGATAAATATGTTAGGTAGCATTCCACATCAAAGATTTTGTTTTTATCATTTACCTACTCGAGGACGAGCAGGAATTAAGCTTGGGGATGGTTGATACGTCTCCAACTTATCTATAATTTTTGGTTGTTCAATGCTATTATATTATCTGTTTGAGATGTTTTATATGCATTAATATGATATTCTATATTATTTTTAGGACTAACTTATAAACCCAGAGCCCAGTGCCAGTTTCTATTTTTTCCTTGTTTTTGAGTTTTACAGAAAAGGAATATCAAACAGAGTCCAAACGAGCTCAAAATTTACGGTGATTTTTTATGGACCAGAAGAAGCCCACGGAGCATCGGAGTTGGACTAGAAGCTTCACGAGTAAGCGGCAAGGGTGGAGGGCGCCCCCCTAAGGCGCGCCCCTGCCTTGTCGCTGCCTCATGGACCCCCTGACTTGTTCCCGATACCAAAAATTCCTATAAATACCAAAAACACCAGAAAGAAACCTAGATCGGGAGTTTTGCCCCCGCATGCCTCTATACACATGAAAAACCAACCAGGAGCCCATTCCTGCACCCTGCCGTAGGGGGAAACCATCACCGGTGGCCATCTTCATCATCCCGGCGGCCTCCATGACAAGGAGGGAGTAGTTCACCCTCGGGGATGAGGGTATGTACCAGTAGCTATGTGTTTGATCTATCTCTCGTGTTCTTGATTTGGCACGATCTTGATGTACTGCGAGCTTTGTTACTATAGTTGGATCATATGGTGTTTCTCCCCCTCTACCTTGTTGTGCTGAATTGAGTTTTACCTTTGAGGTTTCATTATTATCGGCTTGAATACTTTTATGGATTTAAGATCACATGATGTATGTCTTGTGTGGGATACCCGTGGTGACAATGGGGTGTTCTATTGATTCACTTGATGTATGTTTTGGCACTCAACTCTCGGATTCCTGAGGTGACATTGGGGTAATCAATACATAGGGGTTGATGCACATTTTCGTCCTTGTCTCTCTGGTAGGAATCTTGGGGCACTTTTTGAGGTTCTTTATGTTGGATAGAATATTATTAATCTGAAGTTGTTTGATGCAAATCATATAATTGACCCACGGATACTTGTGGTGACATTGGAGTATCTAGGTGACATTAGGGTTGATTGATGTGTGTCATATGGTGTTATTTTACTACGAACTCTAGGGCTGTTTGTGACACTTATAGGAATAGCTTAATGGATTGATTGGAAAGAATAACTTTGAGGCGGTTTCGTACCCTACAAGAAATTTCATCTTATGTTCTCCATGATAGAAACTTTGGAGTGACTTATGTTGCATGTTGAGGGATTAACATATGATTTAATTATGTTATCATTGTTGAGAGAACTTACACTAGTGAAAGTATGAACCCTAGGCCTTGTTTTCAAGCATTGCAATACCGTTTTGCTCACTTTGGTTACTAGTTACCTTGCTGTTTTATATTTTAAGATTACAAAAAATTATATCTACCATCCATATCACACTTGTATCACCATCTCTTCGTCGAACTAGTGCACCTATACAATTTACCATTGTATTGTGTGTGTTGGGGACACAAGATAGTCTTTGTTATTTGGCTGCAGAGTTCTTTGAGAGAGACCATCTTCATCCTATGCCTCCCACAAATTGATAAACCTTAGGTCATCCACTTGAGGGGAATTTGCTACTGTCCTACAAAACTCTGCGCTTGGAGGCCCAACACGAGTCTACAAGAAGAAGGTTCCGTAGTAGACATCAGTTGCTAACGATCGTTGATCCCAACCCTTATGCATCTTCATATTGATCTTTGCGATCGTAGGTGCGGATTTTTTCGTTTTCTACTACGTTTCCCAATAGGTAGAATTAGGTCAAACAGAGTTGCATGGGACTCACGAGCTCAGGGAGTGCCCCTGGGGCGTGCCAGGTGAACTCGTCGCTCTCTAGTAGATCTTCTGGCCTCCTTCCAAATGTTCTAGTGTCCCTTCTGGTCTAGAAAAAATCACAGTAAAGTTTCAACATGTTTGGACTTCGTTTGGTGTTGATTTTCTGAAAATCCAAAAATAATCAAAAAACAACAAATGGCACCGGGCACTGGGTTAATAGGTTAGTCTCCAAAAAGATATAAAATTGCATATAAAGTATGCAAGATTGGTAATATAATAGCTTGAAACAATAAAAAATTATAGATACATTGGAGACGTACCAGCATCCCCAACCTTAATTTCTGTTCATCCTCGAGTAGGTAAATGAAAAAAATAGAATTTTTGATGTTGAATGATACCTAGCATGTTTATGATGTAATCTCTTTACAGTATAATATTGAGAAACGATGACGTAATAATATCAACATAATAATATCCATGAATATATGAAACATAATCATTACTTTTTCAAAATATACGGTGCTCAATGAATGTTATCCCTACTCATTTTATCATGTTAGCATGGAATGACTACGTCTTCACTACATAGATATAAATCACGGCACCTGATAACCCACAAGTATAGGGGATCGCAACAATTTTTGAGGGTAGAGTATTCAACCCAAATTTATTGATTCCACACAAGGGGAGCCAAAGAATATTCTCAAGTATTAACAGTTGAGGTGTCAATTCAACCGCACCTGAAAGACTTAATATCTGCAGCAGAGTATTTAGTAGCAAAGTAATATGGAAGTAATGGTAACCGTGGCAAAAGTAATAGTATTGGTTTTGTAGTGATTGTAACAGTGGCAACGGAAAAGTAACTAAGCGAAAATCAATATATGAAAAGCTCGTAGGCAATGGATCAGTGGTGGATAATTATGTCTTATGCGATTCCTCATGCAACAGTTATAACATAGGGTGACACAGAACTAGCTCCAGTTCATCAATGTAATGTAGGCATGTATTCCGAATATAGTCATACGTGCTTATCGAAAAGAACTTGCATGACATATTTTGTCCTACCCTCCCGTGGCAGCGGGGTCCTATTGGAAACTAAGGGATATTAAGCCCTCCTTTTAATAGCGTACCATAACAAGGCATTAACACTTAGTGAATACATGAATTCCTCAAACTACGGTCATCACCGGTAAGTATCCTGATTATTGTCATTGCGGGGTTAACGGATCATAACACATAATAGGTGACTATTGACTTGCAAGATAGGATCAAGAACTCACATATATTCATGAAAACATAATAGGTTCATATCTGAAATCATGGCACTCGGGCCCTAGTGACAAGCATTAAGCATAGCAAAGTCATAGCAACATCAATGTCATAACATAATGGATACTAGGGATCAAACCCTAACAAAACTAACTCGATTACATGATAAATCTCATCCAACCCATCACCGTCCAGCAAGCCTACGATGGAATTACTCATGCACGGCGGTGAGAATCATGAAATTGGTGATGGAGGAAGGTTGATGATGATGGTGGCGACGAATTCCCCTCTCCGGAGCCCCGAACGGACTCCAGATCAGCCCTCCCGCGAGAGATTAGGGCTTGGCGGTGGCTCCATATCGTAAAACGCGATGAATCCTTCTCTCTGATTTTTTTTCTCCCTGAACGTGAATATATAGAGTTGGAGTTGAGGTCGGTGGAGCTCCAGGGGGGCCACGAGGCAGGGCGCGCGCCCCAGAGGGGTGGGCGCGCCCCCACCCTCGTGGACAGGGTGTGGGGCCCCTGGACTTGATTCTTTCACCAGTATTTTGTATATATTCCAAAAATATTCTCTGTGAAGTTTCAGGTCACTCTGAGAACTTTTATTTCTGCACAAAAATAACACCATGGCAATTATGCTTAAAATAGCGCCACTCCGGGTTAGTTCCATTCAAATCATGCAACTTAGAGTCCAAAACAAGGGCAAAAGTGTTTGGAAAAGTAGATACGTTGGAGACGTATCAACTCCCCCAAGCTTAAACCTTTGCTTGTCCTTAAGCAATTCAGTTGACAAACTGAAAGTGATAAAGAAAAAAAAACTTCTACAAACTCTATTTGCTCTTGTTGCTCTAAATATGTAAAGCCAGCATTCAAGTTTTCAGCAAAGATTATGAACTAACCATATTCAAAATAACATTTAGGTCTCTTGTTTACTCATATCAATGGCATAATCAAGTAGCGAGCAATAATAATAAATCTCGGATGAAAACACTTTCTCAAAACAATCATAATATGATATAACAATATGGTATCTCGCTAGCCCTTTCTTAGACCGCAAAGCATAAATGCATAGCACCTTTGAAGATCAAGGACTGACTAAACATTGTAATTCATGGTAAAAGAGATCCAGTCACAGTCATACTTAATGTAAACTAATAGTAATGCATGCAAATGATAGTGGTGCTCTCCAACTGGTGTCTTTTAATAAGAGGATGATGACTCAACATAAAAGTAAATAGATAGGCCCTTCGTAGAGGGAAGCAGGGATTTTTAGAGGTGCCAGAGCTCGATTTTTTAAATAGAGATAAGTAATATTTTGAGTGGTATACTTTCATTGTCAACATAACAACCAAGATATCTCTATATCTTCCATGCTACACACATTATCGGCGGTTCCCAAATAGAATGATAAAGTTTATACTCCCCCTACTACCAACAAACATCAATCCATGGCTTGTCCGAAACAACGGGTGCCTCCAACTAACAGCAATCCTGGGGGAGTTTTGTTTCCAATTATTTTGATTTGATTTGAGCATGGGACTGGGCATCCCGGTTACCAGCCATTTTCTCGTGAGTGAGGAGCGGATTTCACTCCTCTTGAGAATAACCCGCCTAGCATGGAAGATACAGATAGCCCTAGTTGATACATGAGCTATTCGAGCATACAAAACAGAATTTCATTTGAAGGTTTAGAGTTTGGCACATACAAATTTACTTGGAACGGCAGGTAGGTACCGCATATAGGAAGGTATGGTGGACTCATATGGAATAACTTTTGGGGTTTATGGAAGTGGATGCACAAGCAGTATTCCCGCTTAGTACAAGTGAAGGCTAGAAAGAGACTGGGAAGTGACCAGCCAGAGAGCGACAACAGTCATAGACATGCATTAAAATTAATCAACACTGAGTGCAACCATGAGTAGGATATAATTCATCATGAACATAAATATCATGGAGGCTATGTTGATTTTGTTTCAACTACATGCGGAACATGTGCCAAGTCGAGCCACTCGAATCATTCAAAGGAGGATACCACACTATCATACCACATCACAACCATTTTAATAGCATGTTGGCACGCAAGGTAAGCCATTATAAATTCCTAGCTACTTAAGCATGGCGTGAGCAACTATAATCTCTAATTGTCATTGCAAGCATGTTTCATTCATAATAGGCTGAATCAGGAATGATGAACTAATCATATTTACAAAAACAAGATAGGTCGAGTTCATACCAGCTTTTCTCATCTCAATCAGTCCATCACATATCGTCATTATTGCCTTTCACTTGCACAACCGAATAGTGTGGATAATAATAATAGTGCATGTGCATTGGACTAAGCTGGAACCTGCAAGCATTCAATACAAGGGAGAAGACAAGGTAATATGGGCTCTTGGTTAAATAAAAAATAATGCATATAAGAGCCACTAACATTTTCATTATGGTCTTCTCCTCCCGACCCCCAAAGAACAAGAAAAGAAATAAAACTATTTACACGGGAAAGCTCCCAACAAGCAAAAGAAGAACGAAAAATCTTTTTGGGTTTTCTTTTAGTTACTACTACTACAAGAATGGAAAGTAAACTAGCTAAAAGCTACAACTAATTTTTTTGTTTTTACTTAAGGTTTTTCAAACACACAAGAAGAAAGATTGAAAAGAAAATAAACTAGCATGGATAGTACAATGAAAAAGTATGAGCACCGACAACTGGCATGAGTGTGTGAACATGAATGTAATGTCGGTGAGAAATACGTACTCCCCCAAGCTTAGGCTTTTGTCTTAAGTTGGTCTATGCCCATGGATCAAAGTGACCCTCTTCGGTGTGTGGAGGAATGTCATCTGGGTGCCACTGGTTGGCGATCTCCTCCGGATTCCACTGATAAACAGACTGTCGATAAGGGTCAAGTGGTGGTTCCGGCTCAGGCTCTGGAGCTGGTGTCAGGCTCCAGTATACATAAACAGCCTCCGGCAAGATGAGGTACGTGCCTAAAAATATGTCAAACAAAGAGGGAGCAGGCAAGTTAATAATCTCAAAGTATTTTTTATTAAATATCAATCTATATTTAAGCATCTTCTTCTTATCCTTAACAATAAAATCATGCACTACCATACTCTTATAATCTAGAAAAATAGGAGGCAACAACTTTTCCTCTTTCTCAAAATGCCTAATAGGTATGTTAATGTGTGCGGCAAGGCACGAGGCAAAGATGCCTCCAAAGACGGGACCCTTTGTGTGGTTCAGATTTAACCGTTTAGCAACAATAGCGCCTAAACTGAAGGTGGTATCACAAAACAAAGCATGGCGCAAAATAACAATATCAGGGGCACTAAGGTTTCCACTGTTCCCACTCCCAATTAAGCATCTACTAGCAAATATTGCAAAGTAACGTAGAACGGGAAAATGTATGCTAGTAATTCTTGCCTCAGAAACATTCCTCGTTTCCCCTACAACAAACATATCAATAAACCCCTCCACATCATTCTGATGTGGTTCCTCTATGCTGCCCGCAAAGGGCATCTTACAGTCCCGACAAAAATCATATAATGACATCTCCTTAACCTCATCATATAAGTGAAATTCCACCGAAGGTGGTGATTTCTTAGCATGAAAGTAAAAATTTTGCAAGAAAATATTAGTTAGGAGGAGATACTGTTCGCGCTGGTCGCGGAGGAAGTCGACGAGGCCTGCATTCTCAACCAAATAATAAAAATCTTCATAAATCATGGCTTCTCTCAAGAACTCATGACAAGGCCATTCACATGGCCGAAGTTCTGCAGTGCGAGGGAGATTATATTTGGGCTTCTTATTTTCTTCACTTTGCTTATCCTTCCAGCTTCGGCTCGAAGAGCCCCTCAACAATCTTTTCATCATTTTCTTTCTCTGGAAAATTTCTGAATTTTTTAGTAACTCAAAATAAAAGTGAGCCAAACTCAAAAAAAATTGATAGCAACTACTCCTACAAGTGCCTAGGGGTCATATCATGCATTAAAACTACTTGGGACCATATAAATTTGACATGCAAGCTCAAGAACAGTGTCACCTAAGTAGCAAAAATTTGCAATAAATAAAGAACTAGAACAAAAACTAATTGGACCATTGGAGGAGTCACATACCGAAGAACAATCCCCCAAAGCAGTTTTGTGAATGGAGCTTTGAGATAGGAGATCAAAAATGGCAACAAGATGATCTAGAACTCGGGTTCGAGCTGGTGGATGATTTTTTCTGGAGAAAGACGAAGTGTGTGGGTGCAAGAATAAGTGGAGGGGGGCCATGTGGGTGTTGGGGAACGTTGCAGAAAACAAAAATTTTCCTATGGTTTCACCAAGATCCATCTAGGAGTTCATCTAGCAACGAGTGATTAGATGCATCTACGTACCTTGTAGATCGCGAGCGGAAGCGTTCAAAGAACGGGGATGATGTAGTCAAACACGACGTGATTCAAATCACCGATGATCTTAGCACCGAACGGACGGTGCCTCCGCGTTCAACACACGTACAGAATGGATGACGTCTCCTCCTTTCTTGATCCAGCAAGGGGGGAAGAGAGGTTGATGAAGATCCAGCAACACGACGGCGTGGTGGTGGATGCAGGGCGTCACAGTAGCAGGGCTTCGCCTATACTGCGAGAGAGAGACGTAACGGGGAGAGAGGAAGCACCAAAGGCTGAGGTATGAAATCCCTCCTCTCCCCCACTATATATAGGAGGGCCAAGGGGGGGTGGTGCGCAGCCTAGGAGATCCAATCTCCTAGGTGCGGCGGCCAGGGGAGGGTTTCCCTCCCCCCCAAGGCACCTCGGGGTGCCTTCCACCACTTGGACTCCTCTGCGGTGGAAACCCTAGGCGCATGGGCCTAGTAGGGCTGGTGCCCTTGGACCATATAGGCCAAGGCGCACCCCCTACAGCCCATGTGGCCCCCCCGGGACAGGTGGCCCCACCCGGTGGGCCCCCGGGACCCCTCCGGTGGTCCCGGTACAATACCGATAACCCCGAAACTTGTCCCGATGGCCGAAACAGCACTTCCTATATATAATTCTTTACCTCCGGACCATTCCGGAACTCCTCGTGACGTCCGGGATCTCATCCGGGACTCCGAACAACATTCGGATTACTGCATATACATATCTTCATAACCCTAGCGTCACCGAACCTTAAGTGTGTAGACCCTACGGGTTCGGGAGACAAGCAGACATGACCGAGACGACTCTCTGGTCAATAACCAACAGCGGGATCTGGATACCCATGATGGCTCCCACATGCTCCACGATGATCTCATCGGATGAACCACGATGTCGAGGATTAATCAACCCCGTATACAATTCCCTTTGTCAATCGGTATGTTACTTGCCCGAGACTCGATCGTCGGTATCCCAATACCTTGTTCAATATCGTTACCGGCAAGTCACTTTACTCGTACCGTAATGCATGATCCCGTGATCAACCACTTGGTCACCTTGAGCTCATAATGATGATGCATTACCGAGTGGGCCCAGTGATACCTCTCCGTTATATGGAGTGACAAATCCCAGTCTCGATCCGTGTCAACCCAACAGACACTTTCGGAGATACCTATAATGACCTTTATAGTCACCCAGTTACGTTGTGACGTTTGGCACACCCAAAGCACTCCTACGGTATCCGGGAGTTACACGATCTCATGGTCTAAGGAAAAGATACTTTGACATTGGAAAACTCTAGCAAACGAACTACACGATCTTTGTGCTATGCTTAGGATTGGGTCTTGTCCATCACATCATTCTCCTAATGATGTGATCCCGTTATCAATGACATCCAATGTCCATAGCCAGGAAACCATGACTATCTGTTGATCAACGAGCTAGTCAACTAGAGGCTTACTAGGGACATATTATGGTCTATGTATTCACACGTGTATTACGATTTCCGGATAATACAGTTATAGCATGAATAAAGACAATTATCATGAACAAAGAAATATAATAATAATACTTTTATTATTGCCTCTAGGGCATATTTCCAATAGTCTCCCACTTGCACTAGAGTCAATAATCTAGTTACATTATGATGAATCGAACACCCATGGAATGGTGTTGATCATGTTTTGCCCTAGGGAGAGGTTTAGTCAACGGATCTGCTACATTCAGGTCCGTATGTACTTTACAAATCTCTATGTCCCCATTTTGAACATTTTCACGAATGGAGTTGAAGCGACGCTTGATGTGCCTTGTCTTCTTGTGAAACCTGGGCTCCTTGGCAAGTGCAATAGCTCCAGTGTTGTCACAAAGGAGTTTGATTGGCCCCGACGCATTGGGTATGACTCCTAGGTTGGTGATGAACTCCTTCACCCATATTGCTTCATGTGCTGCCTCCGAGGCTGCCATGTACTCCGCTTCACATGTAGACCCCGCCACGACGCTCTGTTTGCAGCTGCACCAGCTCACTGCTCCACCATTCAACATATACACGTATCCGGTTTGTGACTTAGAGTCATCCAGATCTGTGTCGAAGCTAGCGTCGACGTAACCCTTTACGACGAGCTCTTCATCACCTCCATAAACGAGAAACATGTCCTTTGTCCTTTTCAGGTACTTCAGGATATTCTTGACCGCTGTCCAGTGTTCCTTGCCGGGATTACTTTGGTACCTTCCTACCAAACTTACGGCAAGGTTTACATTAGGTCTGGTACACAGCATGGCATACATAATAGAACCTATGGCTGAGGCATAGGGGATGACACTCATCCCTTCTATATCTTCTGCCGTGGTCGGACATTGAGCTAAGCTCAATTTCATACCTTGTAACACAGGCAAGAACCCCTTCTTGGACTGATCCATTTTGAACTTCTTCAAAATCTTATCAAGGTATGTGCTTTGTGAAAGACCTATGAGGTGTCTTGATCTATCCCTATAGATCTTGATGCCTAATATATAAGCAGCTTCTCCAAGGTCCTTCATTGAAAAACTCTTATTCAAGTAGGCCTTGATGCTGTCCAAGAGTTCTATATCATTTCCCATCAAAAGTATGTCATCTACATATAATATGAGAAATGCTACAGAGCTCCCACTCACTTTCTTGTAAACGCAGGCTTCTCCATAAGTCTGCGTAAACCCAAACGCTTTGATCATCTCATCAAATCGAATGTTCCAACTCCGAGATGCTTGCACCAGCCCATAAATCGAGCGTTGGAGCTTGCACACCTTGTCAGCATTCTTAGGATCGACAAAACCTTCCGGCTGCATCATATACAACTCTTCCTTAAGGAAACCATTAAGGAATGCCGTTTTGACGTCCATTTGCCATATCTCATAATCGTAGAATGCGGCAATTGCTAACATGATTCGGACGGACTTTAGCTTCGCTACCGGTGAGAAAGTCTCATCGTAGTCAATTCCTTGAACTTGTCGATAACCCTTAGCGACAAGCCGAGCTTTATAGATGGTCACATTACCATCTGCGTCTGTCTTCTTCTTGAAGATCCATTTATTTTCTATGGCTCGCCGTTCAACGGGCAAGTCAGTCAAAGTCCATACTTCGTTTTCATACATGGATCCTATCTCGGATTTCATGGCTTCCAGCCATTTTTCGGAATCCGGGCCCGCCATCGCTTCTTCATAGTTCGTAGGTTCACTGTTGTCTAACAACATGATTTCCAAGACAGGGTTGCCGTACCACTCTGGTGCGGAACGTGTCCTTGTGGACCTTCGAATTTCAGTAGGAGCTTGATCAGAAGTATCTTGATCATCATCAATAACTTCCTCTCTAGTCGGTGCAGGCACCTCAGGAACATTTTCTTGAGTTGCGCCATTTACTGGTTCAAGAGGCAATACTTCATCAAGTTCTACTTTCCTCCCACTTACTTCTTTCGAGAGAAACTCTTTCTCTAGAAAGGACCCATTCTTGGCAACAAAGATCTTGCCTTCGGATCTGAGGTAGAAGGTATACCCATAAGTTTCTTTAGGGTATCCTATGAAGACGCATTTTTCTGACTTGGGTTCGAGCTTTTCAGGCTGAAGTTTCTTGACATAAGCATCGCATCCCCAAACTTTTAGAAACGACAGCTTAGGTTTCTTCCCAAACCATAATTCATACGGTGTCGTCTCAACGGATTTCGACGGAGCCCTATTTAAAGTGAATGCGGCAGTCTCTAAAGCATAGCCCCAAAAAGATAGCGGTAAATCGGCAAGAGACATCATAGATCGCACCATATCTAATAGAGTGCGATTACGACGTTCGGACACACCGTTACGCTGAGGTGTTCCAGGCGGCATGAGTTGTGAAACTATTCCACATTTTCTTAAGTGTGTGCCAAATTCGTGACTCAAGTATTCTCCTCCACGATCTGATCGTAGAAACTTGATTTTCCTGTCACGTTGATTCTCAACCTCACTCTGAAATTCTTTGAACTTTTCAAAGGTTTCAGATTTGTGTTTCATTAAGTAGACATACCCATATCTACTCAAGTCATCAGTGAGGGTGAGAACATAACGATAGCCTCCGCGAGCCTCAACACTCATTGGACCGCACACATCAGTATGTATGATTTCCAATAAGTTGGTTGCTCGCTCCATTGTTCCTGAGAACGGAGTCTTGGTCATTTTTCCCATGAGGCATGGTTCGCACGTGTCAAATGATTCATAATCAAGAGACTCTAAAAGTCCATCTGCGTGGAGCTTCTTCATGCGTTTGACACCTATGTGACCAAGGCGGCAGTGCCACAAGTATGTGGGACTATCATTATCAACCTTACATCTTTTGGTACTCACACTATGAACATGTGTAGTAATACGCTCGAGATTCATTAAGAATAAACCATTGACTATCGGAGCATGACCATAAAACATATCTCTCATATAAATAGAACAACCATTATTCTCGGATTTAAATGAGTAGCCATCTCGTATTAAATGAGATCCTGATACAATGTTCATGCTCAGACATGGCACTAAATAACAATTATTGGGGTTTATAACTAATCCCGTAGGTAAATGTAGAGGTAGCGTGCCGACGGCGATCACATCGACCTTGGAACCATTCCCGACGCGCATCGTCACCTCGTCCCTTTCCAGTTTCCGTTTATTCCGCAGCTCCTGTGGTGAGTTACAAATATGAGCAACGGCACCGGTATCAAATACCCAGGAGTTACTACGAGTACTGGTAAGGTACACATCAATTACATGTATATCAAATATACCTTTGGTGTTGCCGGCCTTCTTGTCCGCTAAGTATTTGGGGCAGTTCCGCTTCCAGTGACCCTTCCCTTTGCAATAAAAGCACTCTGTCTCAGGCTTGGGTCCATTCTTTGACTTCTTCCCGACAGCTTGCTTGCCGGGCGCAGCAACTTCCTTGCCGTCCTTCTTGAAGTTCTTTTTACCCTTGCCCTTCTTGAACTTAGTGGTTTTATTCATCATCAACACTTGATGTTCCTTCCTGACTTCTACCTCTGCTGATTTTAGCATAGCAAATACTTCAGGAATGGTCTTTACCATCCCCTGCATATTGAAGTTCATCACAAAGCTCTTGTAGCTTGGTGGAAGCGACTGGAGGATTCTGTCAATGACCGCGTCATCCGGGAGATTAACTCCCAGCTGAGTCAAGCGGTTATGTAACCCAGACATAGTGAGTATGTGCTCACTGACAGAACTATTTTCCTCCATCTTACAGCTGAAGAACTTATCGGGGACTTCATATCTCTCGATCCGGGCATGAGCTTGAAAAACCATTTTTAGCTCTTCGAACATCTCATATGCTCCATGTCTCTCAAAACGCTTTTGGAGCCCCGGTTCTAAGCTGTAAAGCATGCCGCACTGAACGAGGGAGTAGTCATCAGTACGTGTCTGCCAAGCGTTCATAGCGTCTTGGTTCTGTGGGACGGGTGGATCACCTAGAGGTGCTTGTAGGACATAATCTTTCTTGGCAGCTATGAGGATGATCCTCAGGTTCCGGACCCAGTCCGTATAGTTGCTGCCATTGTCTTTCAGCTTGGTTTTCTCTAGGAACGCGTTGAAATTGAATACAACGTTGGCCATTTGATCTACAGGACATATTGTAAAGATTTTAGACTAAGTTCATGATAATTAAGTTCATCTAATCAAATTATTAATGAACTCCCACTCAGATTAGACATCCCTCTAGTCATCTAAGTGTTACACGATCCAAGTCAACTAAGCCGTGTCCGATTAACACGTGAGACGGACTAGTCATCGTCGGTGAACATCTCCATGTTGATCGTATCTTCCATACGACTCGTGTTCGACCTTTCGGTCTCTGTGTTCCGAGGCCATGTCTTCACATGCTAGGCTCGTCAAGTTAACCCTAAGTGTTTTTGCATGTGTAAAACTTCTTACACCCGTTGTATGTGAACGAAAGGATCTATCACACCCGATTAACACGTGGTGCTTCGAAGCGACGAACTGTAGCAACGGTGCACAGTTAGGGGAGAACACTTCTTGAAATTGTTGTAAGGGATCATCTTATTTACTACCGTCGTTTTAAGTAAACAAGATGCAAAACATGATAAACATCACATGTAATCAAATAATAATAGTGACATGATATGGCCAATATCACATAGCTCCTTTGATCTCCATCTTGGGGCTCCATGATCATTCTCGTAGATCGTCATACTCATCGACATGTAAGTCGTGATTCCTATTACAAGAACATGATCAATCTCATACATCACATATATCATTCATCACATCCTTTTGGCCATATCACATCACATAGCATACCCTGCAAAAACAAGTTAGACGTCCTCTAATTGTTGTTTGCATGTTTTACGTGGCTGCTATGGATTTCTAGCAAGAACGTTTCTTACCTCCGCAAAGACCACAACGTGATATGCCAATTGCTATTTACCCTTCATAAGGACCCTTTTCATCGAATCCGATCCGACTAAAGTAGGAGAGACAGACACCCGCTAGCCACCTTATGCAACTAGTGCATGTCAGTCGGTGGAACCTGTCTCACGTAAGAGTACGTGTAAGGTCGGTCCGGGCCGCTTCATCCCACGATGCCGCCGAATCAGGATAAGACTAGTAACGGCAAGCATATTGAACAAAATCAACGCCCACAACTACTTTGTGTTCTACTCGTGCAAGAGAACTACGCACAGACCTAGCTCATGCTGCCACTGTTGGGGAACGTTGCAGAAAACAAAAATTTTCCTACGGTTTCACCAAGATCCATCTAGGAGTTCATCTAGCAACGAGTGATTAGATGCATCTACGTACCTTGTAGATCGCGAGCGGAAGCGTTCAAAGAACGGGGATGATGTAGTCGAACACGACGTGATTCAAATCACCGATGATCTTAGCACCGAACGGACGGTGCCTCCGCGTCCAACACACGTACAGAACGGATGACGTCTCCTCCTTTCTTGATCCAGCAAGGGGGGAAGAGAGGTTGATGAAGATCCAGCAACACGACGGCGTGGTGGTGGATGCAGGGCGTCACAGTAGCAGGGCTTCGCCTATACTGCGAGAGAGAGACGTAACGGGGAGAGAGGAAGCACCAAAGGCTGAGGTATGAAATCCCTCCTCTCCCCCACTATATATAGGAGGGCCAAGGGGGGTGGTGCGCAGCCTAGGAGATCCAATCTCCTAGGTGCGGCGGCCAGGGGAGGGTTTCCCTCCCCCCCAAGGCACCTCGGGGTGCCTTCCACCACTTGGACTCCTCTGCGGTGGAAACCCTAGGCGCATGGGCCTAGTAGGGCTGGTGCCCTTGGCCCATATAGGCCAAGGCGCACCCCCTACAGCCCATGTGGCCCCCCCGGGACAGGTGGCCCCACCCGGTGGGCCCCCGGGACCCCTCCGGTGGTCCCGGTACAATACCGATAACCCCGAAACTTGTCCCGATGGCCGAAACAGCACTTCCTATATATAATTCTTTACCTCCGGACCATTCCGGAACTCCTCGTGACGTCCGGGATCTCATCCGGGACTCCGAACAACATTCGGGTTACTGCATATTCATATCTTCATAACCCTAGCGTCACCGAACCTTAAGTGTGTAGACCCTACGGGTTCGGGAGACAAGCAGACATGACCGAGACGACTCTCCGGTCAATAACCAACAGCGGGATCTGGATACCCATGATGGCTCCCACATGCTCCACGATGATCTCATCGGATGAACCACGATGTCGAGGATTAATCAACCCCGTATACAATTCCCTTTGTCAATCGGTATGTTACTTGCCCGAGACTCGATCGTCGGTATCCCAATACCTTGTTCAATCTCGTTACCGGCAAGTCACTTTACTCGTACCGTAATGCATGATCCCGTGATCAACCACTTGGTCACCTTGAGCTCATAAATGATGATGCATTACCGAGTGGGCCCAGTGATACCTCTCCGTTATATGGAGTGACAAATCCCAGTCTCGATCCGTGTCAACCCAACAGACACTTTCGGACATACCTGTAATGCACCTTTATAGTCACCCAGTTACGTTGTGACGTTTGATACACCCAAAGCACTCCTACGGTATCCGGGAGTTACACGATCTCATGGTCAAAGGAAAAGATACTTGACATTGGAAAAGCTCTAGCAAACGAACTACATGATCTTTGTGCTATGCTTAGGATTGGGTCTTGTCCATCACATCATTCTCCTAATGATGTGATCCCGTTATCAATGACATCCAATGTCCATAGCCAGGAAACCATGACTATCTGTTGATCAACGAGCTAGTCAACTAGAGGCTTACTAGGGACATATTATGGTCTATGTATTCACACGTGTATTACGATTTCCGGATAATACAGTTATAGCATGAATAAAGACAATTATCATGAACAAAGAAATATAATAATAATACTTTTATTATTGCCTCTAGGGCATATTTCCAACAGTGGGGCCCATGAGGTAGGGGCGCGCCCAGGGGGTGGGAGCGCCCTGGACCCTCGTGGACAGGTGGTGAGTCCCCCTTGTGTGTTCTCAGTGCCAATAATTCTTAAATATTCTATTAAAAATCATATTTCATTTTTGGGGCATTTGGAGAACTTTTATTTTTAGGGTATTTTTTATTGCATGGATAATTCAGAAAACAGACAAAAATACTAATTTTTCTTTATTTAATCTAAATAACAGAAAGTAAAAGGAGGGTACAGATAGTTGTGCTTTCTGACTTCATCCATCTCATGCTCATCAAAAGGAATCCACTAACAAGGTTGATCAAGTCTTGTTAACAAACTCATTTCGAATAACATGAAACCGGAGAATTTTCGAATAACACTAGGTTAGCTCAATGGGCATATGCACATCCCCAACAATAAGAATATCATATTTCTTCTTAACAGTAGGAACAGGAAATTCAAAACCTCCAATAGTAAATGATGAAGTTTTTCCAATAGAATTTATACTGTGGACTTCAGGTTGTTTCCTCGGAAAGTGTACCGTATGCTCATTACCATTAACATGAAAAGTGGCATTGCCTCTGTTACAATCAATAACAGCCCCTGCAGTATTCAAAGAGGTTCTACCAAGGATAATTGACATACTATCATCCTCGGGAATATCAAGAATAACAAAGTCCTTTAAAATAGTAATGTTTGCAACTACAATAGGCACATCCTCACAAATACCGACAGGTACAGTTGATTTATCGGCCATTTGCAAAGATATTTCAGTAGGTGTCAACTTATTCAAATCAAGTCTACGATATAAAGACAGAGGCATAACACTAACACCGGCTCCAAGATCACATAAAGCAGTTTTAACATAGTTTCTTTTAATGGAGCATGGTATAGTTGGTACTCCTGGATCTCCTAATTTCTTATTCCACCTTTAAAAGTATAATTGGCAAGCATGGTGGAAGTTTCATCTTCTGGTATCTTTCTTTTATTAGTAACAATATCTTTCATATACTTAGCATAAGGATTCATTTTAAGCATATCAGTCAAACGCATACGCAAAAAGATAGGTCTAATCATTTCAGCAAAGCGCTCAAAATCCTCATCATCCTTTTTCTTGGATGGTTTAGGAGGAAAGGGCATGGGTTTCTGAACCCATGGTTCTCTTTCTTTACCGTGCTTCCTAGCAACGAAGTCTTCTTATCATAACGTTGAGTCTTTGACTGTGGGTTATCAAGATCAACAGCAGGTTCAATCTCTACATCATTGTCACTTCTAGGTTGAGCATCAACATGAACAACATTATTAACATTGTCACTAGGTTCATGTCCATTACAAGATTTGTTTTAGCATCAGAAATAGAAATATCATTGGGATTCTCAGGTGTGTCAACAACAGGTTCACTAGAAGCATGCAAAGTTCTATCATTTTTCTTTTCTTCTTCTTAGAAGAACTAGGTGCATCAACATTAGTTCTGTGAGAATATTGCTCAATTCTCTTAGGGTGGCTGATACGTCTCCAACGTATCTATAATTTTTTATTGTTACATGCTATTATATTATCTGTTTTGGATGTTTAATGGGCTTTAATATACCTTTTTATATTATTTTTGGGACTAGACTATTAACCGAAGGCCCAGTGCAAATTGCTGTTTTTTTGCCTATTTCAGTGTTTCGCAGAAAAGGAATATCAAACGGAATCCAAACGGAATGAAACCTTTGGGAAAGTTATTTTTGGAACAAACATGATCTAGGACACTTGGAGTGGACGTCAAGAAACAAGTGGGGAGGCCACGAGGCAGGAGGGCGCACCCCAGGGGGGTGGGCACGCCCCCCACCCTCGTGGGCCCCTCGCAGCTCCACCGATCTACTTCTTCCTCCAATATATACCCATATACCCCGAAAACATCCAGGAGCACCACGAAACCCAATTTCCACCGTCGCAACCTTCTGTACCCGTGAGATCCCATCTTGGGGCCTTTTCGGCGCTCCGCCGGAAGGGGAATCGATCACGGAGGGCTTCTACATCAACACCATAGTCTCTCCGATGATGTGTGAGTAGTTTACCACAGACCTTCGGGTCCATAGTTATTAGCTAGATGGCTTCTTCTCTCTCTTTGGATCTCAATACAAAGTTCTCCTCGATTCTCTTGGAGATCTATTCGATGTAATTCTTTTTGCGGTGTGTTTGTCGAGATTTGATGAATTGTGGGTTTATGATCAAGATTATCTATGAACAATATTTGATTCTTTTCTAAATTCTTTTATGCATGATTTAATATCTTTGCAAGTCTCTTCGAATTATCAGTTTGGTTTGGCCTACTAGATTGATCTTTCTTGCAATGGGAGAAGTGCTTAGCTTTGGGTTCAATCTTGCGGTGTCCTTTCCCAGTGACAACAGGGGCAACAAGGCACGTATTTTATTGTTGCCATCGAGGATAAAAAGATGGGGTTTATATCATATTGCTTGAGTTTATCCCTCTACATCATGTCATTTTGCCTAATGCGTTACTCTGTTCTTATGAACTTAATACTCTAGATGCATGCTGGATAGCGGTCGATGTGTGGACTAATAGTAGTAGATGCAGAATCGTTTCGGTCGACTTGTCGCGGATGTGATGCCTATATACATGATCATGCCTAGATATTCTCATAACTATGCACTTTTCTATCAATTGCTCGACAGTAATTTGTTCACCCACCGTAGAATTTGCTATCTTGAGAGAAGCCACTAGTGAAACCTATGGCCCCGGGGTCTATCTTCCATCATATTATTTTCATATCTACTTGTTATATCTATCGTTGTTTATTTTGCTATCTTTATTTTCCAATCTATACCATAAAAGTACCAAAAATATTTATCTTATTATCTCTATCAGATCTCACTCTCGTAAGTGACCGTGAAGGGATTGACAACCCCCTTACCGCGTTGGTTGCGAGGTTCTTGTTTGTTTGTGCAGGTACTAGGTGACTTGCGTGTTACCTCCTACTGGATTGATACCTTGGTTCTCAAAAACTGAGGGAAATACTTACGCTACTTTGTTGCATCATCCTTTCCTCTCCAAGGGAAAACCAACGCATGCTCAGGAGGTAGCAGTGGCCCTCAGGATACAAAGGTTCCTGAGTCATTTTACCCCCTCTAGTCACAACTCTAACATCATTATCATTTTTCTTATTATTTAATTCATTGAGCAAATCATTTTGAGCTTTAAGTACTTGTTCTACTTGAGTGGTAACCATAGAAGCATGTTTACTAATAAGTTTAAGTTCACCTTTAACTCTAGACATATAATCACTCAAGTGTTCAATCATATAAGCATTACGTTTCAATTGTCTACCAACATAAGCATTGAAGTTTTCTTGTTTAACAATAAAAATTATCAAACTCATCTAAGCATTGGCTAGCAGACTTATAATGAGGGATATCACCTTCATCAAATCTATAGAGAGAATTTACCTTTACTACATGTGTTGGGTTATCAAGGCCATGTATTTCTTCAATAGGTGGTAAATTCTTAACACCTTTAGCTCTAATACCTTTTTCTTTCATAGATTTCTTTGGCTCTTTCATATCTTCAGGACTGAGAAATAGAGTACCCCTTTTCTTCGGAGTTGGCTTAGGAGTTGGTTCAGGAAGTGTCCAATCATTTTCATTACTCAACATATTATTCAGTAGCAATTCAGCTTGTTCAACAATTCTTTCCCTGAAAACACAACCAGCACAACTATCCAGGTGGTCTCTGGAAGCATCAGTTAGTCCATTATAAAATATATCAAGTATTTCATTTTTCTTGAGAGGATGATCAGGCAAAGCATTAAGTAATCGGAGAAGCCTCCCCCAAGCTTGTGGGAGACTCTCTTCTTCAATTTTCACAAAATTATATATTTCCCTTAAGGCAGCTTGTTTCTTATGAGCGGGGAAATATTTAGCAGAGAAGCAATAAATCATATCCTGGGGACTACACACACAACCAGGATCAAGAGAATTAAACCATATTTTAGCATCACCCTTTAATGAGAACGGAATAACTTAAGGATAAAGTAATAGCGAGTTTTCTCATCATTAGTGAACAGGGTGGCTATATCATTTAATTTAGTAAGATGTGCCACAACAGTTTCAGATTCATAGCCATACAAAGGATCAGATTCAACCAAAGTAATTAACTCAGGATCGACAGAGAAATCATAATCCTTATCGGAAATACAGATAGGTGAAGTAGCAAAAGCAGGGTCATATTTCATTCTAGCATTCAAAGAATTTTGTTTCAGCCTAGCTAACAGTTTCTTAAGATCATATCTATCATTGCAAGCTAAGAAGTCTCTAGCAGTTTCTTCATCCATAACATAACCCTCAGGCACAACAGGCAATTCATATCTAGGGGGAGAATCTTCATCATCACTTTCATCAATATTATCAGTTTCAATAATTTCATTCTCTCTAGCCCTAGCAAGTTGTTCATCAAGAAATTCACCTAATGGCACAGTATTATCAAGCACAGAAGTAGTTTTCATCATAAGTATCATGCAAAGCAGAAGTGGCATCATCAATAGTATGCGACATATCAGAATGAATAGCAGGAGTAGGTGTCACAAGTTTACTCAAAACAGAAGGTGAATCAAGTGCAGAGCTAGATGGCAATTCGTTACCTCCCCTCGTAGTTGAGGGAAAATTCTTGGTTCTTTTATCTTTCAAGTTCTTCATAGTGATCGGCAGATATAAATCCCAAGTGACTCAAAGAATAGAGCTATGCTCCCCGGCAATGGCGCCAGAAAATAGTCTTGATAACCCACAAGTATAGGGGATCGTAACACTTTTCGAGGGTAGAGTATTCAACCCAAATTTATTGATTCGACACAAGGGGAGCCAAAGAACATTCTCAAGTATTAACAGTTGAGTTGTCAGTTAAACTGCACTTGGAAGACTTAATATCTGCAGCAAAATATTTAGTAGCAAAGTAATATGGAAGTAACGGTAACGGTGGCAAAAGTAACAGTATTGCTTTTGTAGTGATTGTAACAGTGGCAATGGAAAAGTAACTAAGTGAAAATCAATATATGAAAAGATCATAGGCAATGGATCAGTGATGGATAATTATGTCGGATGTGATTCCTCATGCAACAGTTATAACATAGGGTGACACAGAACTAGCTCCAGTTCATCAATGTAATGTAGGCATGTATTCCGAATATAGTCATATGTGCTTATGGAAAAGAACTTGCATGACATCTTTTGTCCTACCCTCCCGTGGCAGCGGGGTCCTATTGAAAACTAAGGGATATTAAGGCCTCCTTTTAATAGAGTACCAGAACAAAGCATTAACACTTAGTGAATACATGAACTCCTCAAACTACAGTCATCACCGGTAAGTATCCCGATTATTATCAATTCGGGGTTAACGGATCATAACACATAATAGCTGACTATTGACTTGCGAGATAGGATCAAGAACTCACATATATTCATGAAAACATAATAGGTTCAGATCTGAAATCATGGCACTCGGGCCCTAGTGACAAGCATTAAGCATAGCAAAGTCATAGCAACATCGATCTCAGAACATAATGGATACTAGGGATCAAACCCTAACAAAACTAACTCGATTACATGATAAATCTAATTCAACCCATCACCGTCCAGCAAACCTACGATGGAATTACTCACGCACGGCGGTGAGCATCATGAAATTGGTGATGGAGGAAGGTTGATGATGACGATGGCGACGGATTCCCCTCTCCGCAGCCCTGAACGGACTTTAGATCAGCCCTCCCGAGAGAGATTAGGGCTTGGCGGCGGCTCCGTATCGTAAAATGCGATGAATCCTTCTCTCTGATTTATTTTCTCCCCGAACGTGAATATATAGAGTTGGAGTTGAGGTCGGTGGAGCTCCAGGGGGCCCACGAGCCAGGTGGGCATGCCCCCACCCTCGTGGACAGGGTGTGGGCCCCCTGGCCTTGATTCTTTTGCCAGTATTTTTTATATATTCCAAAAATATTCTCCGTGAAGTTTCAGGTCATTCCGAGAACTTCTATTTCTGCACAAAAATAACACCATGGCAATTCTGCTGAAAATAACGTCAGTCCAGGTTAGTTCCATTCAAATCATGCAAGTTAGATTCCAAAACAAGGGCAAAAGTGTTTGGAAAAGTAGATGCCTTGGAGACGTATCAGCACCCCGGTGTCAAACCTAGCAATTCGATCATACTTCTAACGCGCTTCAACATTTTCAACCCCACACAATACATGAGCGTGAGTTATGGATATAGCACTATAGGTGGAATAGAATGCGGTGATAGAGATTAATAGGAGAAGTCAAAAGGGAAGAAAGTCTCGCATCAACTCGGCGGATCAACAGGTAATGGAGAGGCCCATCAATCGATATCAATGCAAGGAGTAGGGATTGTCATGCAACAAATGCACTAAGAGATATAAGTGTATGAAAGCTCAACCGAAACTAAGTGGGTGTGCATCCAACTTGCTTGCTCATGAAGACCTTGGGTATTTGAGGAAGCCCATCATCGGAATATACAAGCCAAGTTCTATAATGAAAAATTTCCCACTAGTATGTGAAAGTAATAACTCAGGAGACTCTCTATATGAAGAACATGGAGCTACTCTGAAGCACAAGTGTGGTAAAAGGATGGTAACATTGCCCCTTCTCTCTTTTTCTCTCATTTTTTTGTTGGGCTCTTTTTGGCCTCTCTTTTTTCGTCTAGAGTCTCATCCCAACTTGTGGGGAATCATGGTATCCATCATCCTTTCCTCACGGGTACAACACTCTAATAATGATGATCATCACACTTTTATTTACTTACAACTCGATAAAAACTATACAAGATGACTCTATATGAATGCTTCTGGCAGTGTACCAGGATGTGCAATGATCTAGCATAACATGTATAATAATGATGAATGGTGAATGTGCCACGAATATCATGTCATCTCTATATGATCTTGCAAACCAATTTGATGATGAACACACAAGCCATGTGACAGAACGGTGAAGTTGCATGGCAATATATCTCGAAATGACTATGGAAATGCCATAATAGGTAGTTATGGTGGCTGTTTTGAGGAAGATATAAGGAGGCTTATATGTGATAGAATGTATCATATCACAGGTTTAGATGCACCGGCGAAGTTTGCACCAACTCTCAACGTGAGGAAGGGTAATGCATGCTATCAAAGAGGCTAGCAAATTGCGGAAAAGTAGGAGGGTGTATAATCCATGGATTCACATTAGCCATAAAGAACTCATACAATTATTGTAAAAGCCTATTAGTCGTCAAAGTAAAGTACTACTCGCATGCCCCTAGGGAGGAGGTTGGTAGGAGTTAACCATCGCGAGCCCCCGATTATGACAACACTCAAGGATTTGAATCAGAAATAAAAATGCTCAAACCTCCCCACCATGCCATGACCAATGCTTAGATGAGAAGTTAATAACAAGATGTAATACCGTTTTTTACTAATCAATGATCATGAACCAATATCCTTTCCTATTACGACATCAATATAATTAAACCATACGTTTCATATTTAATGATCTACATGAAAGTTTTTATTATGCTCCCTTGAATACCTATCCTTTTGCACTCGTCTTATAACACGTGCATATTGCCAACTACTAAGTTAAAGACTCTCAAAAAGATTTAGGTGAAGCATGAGAGTGCAATCATTTTTATAAAATATAACCACCGGCGAGCTCTGACAGATATAAATGAAGCACTAGAGCAACTGCCTAGCTCAAAAGATATAAGCGAAGCTCATAGAGTATTCTAACAAATCACGATAAATGTGTATCCCTCTCAAAAGGTGTGTCCAACAAACAATGATGCCACTCCTTTGGCAAACTAAAATACTGTGACGCCCGGATAGTTAAGCTACAGTAACCCTCTGCTAATTATGCCACGTCACCTCGGTTACTATAGATGAACTCACGTTGATTCAAAACCAATTCAAATTCAATTTCGAAACCAAGGCAAACAACAAAAGTTTTCAAACTTTGAAACTAAAATGCTCTAAGCATGTCAAATAAATCATAAGTAATTATGGTGGTGAAACCACACTTTTATAAAAGTGTTTAAATGCACTATAGTTAATAAAACAGTAGCAAAACTATTATTTAAATATTTAAATATTGAACAATTACAAAACTATTTTTAGTTTGGGTAGAAAAATAATGTGGCAGTGGCATAGTTGGTAACATCCATTTAGGTATCACTTTGGCATGTAATGGTACTATTATAAATAGGAACTAAAAGGAAAAGAAATAAGACAAGGAAAATAAAAGTAAAAAGAAAAACAAAACAAAACAAAGAAAGCCAAGAAAAAAAAGAACAGGACCCCCTCGCCTCTGGGCCACTAGGCCCAGCTCGCCTGGGTTTTCCCCTTCCTCCTACTACAGGGGCAGAGAGGGGGCGTGGCGGCCATCCATGCTATCGGTGGCGCCGTGCCGGCCATCCCGTGGCTCTGCGGTTGGATAAGGGCCCAACCTCGACGCCCCTGTCTTCCCCGGAAACCCTAGCCCCCTCAGTTTTCTTCCTCCTCGCGCCGCTCCTCTATTCCCCTCGCAGAGCCGAACCGCCGTCGCCATGGCCCTGTCGTAGCAATGCCCGTCGTCCTCCCCACGCCGCGAGGAGCTGTGCAGGAGGCCCTCCTCTTCATCATCAACCTCAGTCGTGGAGATCTCAACCAGGGACGCATCAAGTCGACGCAACCGTTCACTTCTTCAACCTGGACTCCGTCGAACGCCGTCGTTAGTTTCGTCGCCATAAAGCCTTCCCCGGCCTCACCTCGACTCTGTTAGATGCGCTGTGAGCTCCTCTCCCAAATCCCGCTCTGCCCTGTGTCCTTTTCCTCGCTGTAGCATCACACCCGCGTGCTTCCGCCGCCGGGACCGGAGCTCTGCTTTCCACACGTACTCGCCGCGACCTCCTGCCCAATCCGGCCGTTCCCGCGAGCACTTGGCCACAGCCTAGTTGCGCCTTGTCCACTGCCCGGGGCTCCGCCCGCCAGCACCTTGCCGCGACCAAGCACACCACCGCGCCGGCTCCGCTAAAGCCGCCGCTGCAGCTTGCCCCGTCTGCGGGTGCATTCGCCCACGCCCGCGACTATGCGCCGTTCGCCCCTGCTCCGCTCCGCCCTGACCTCAGCACAACCACCGCCACCGCCGCGACTACCGCCTCCGCCGGTCCGTGCACTGCCTCTGCTTGGCCGCCGTTCTTGCTCAAGCTCGCCGCGCCCACGCGCCGGGCGCGTCCTGCTCGCGGCCCGGTCCTCGCCCGCCTGCTGCAGTCCGCTTGGCCCCGCGTGCCACTCTCCCCGGTGGCGCCCACTGCTCGCCTCGCGCCGCTTCCCCTGCAACACCCCTTCGCGCTGCCTGGTTCGCGGCCGCCCTGCTCCCCATCACCCACGCGCCTCTGGCGCAATCTCACGCACGCGCTCGCCTGGGGCATGCCCCGCTCGCCCCTGCCGCTGTCGCCGGCCGCCACCAGCTCGCTCTAGCCGCGGCCTTGGCCTCTGTCGCGCTCGCGCGTGCACGCACGCCTCCCCCCGGTCTTCTCTGTCCTGCTAGATCGGGCCGGCCCTTTTCTAATTGGGTTTAGATTAGGCCTAACCCCCCCTAATATTGATAATCCCACCCTATAAAAAATATTAGAAGTAGCAAAAAAAGAAAAGAAAAGCCCTAGACAATGACAGGTGGGACCCCCGGGACCACGTTGACCAGTCAACGGGTCAACGTTGACGGCTGACTAGGCAGTCAACGGGGCCCATTGTCAGCCCCTGGTACAGTGTTGGGTGCACTGGACCGGGTGCACCTAGCATTTTTCTTTTATTTTATTCAAAATTAAATAAATTCCAGAAATTCTAAAAATGATTTAAAACTTTAGAAAATCATATAAAATAAATCGTAGCTCAGATGAAAATACTTTATACATGAAAGTTGCTCAAAACGATGAGACGAACCCAGATACGCAGCCCGTTCGTTCGCCACGCATCCCTAGCATAGCGAACACGCAACTTTCCCCCTCCGGTTCATCTGTCTGAAAACCCGAAACACCGGGAATCCTTTCCCGGATGTTTCCCCCCTTTCCCGGTATCACCTAGTACTGCGTTAGGGCACACCTAGCACCGCGTATTGCTATGTTATGCCTTGTGTTGTTTTGATTGCTCTGTTATTTATTGTGTTCCCCCTTCGTTACTTCTTTCCGGTAGACCCCGAGACTGCCAGCGACCCACAGTTCGACTACGGTGTTGACGACCCCTCTCTCTTGCCAGAGCAACCAGGCAAGCCCCCCCCTTTGATCACCAGATATCACCTACTCTCCTCTATAATGCTTGCATTAGAGTAGTGTAGCATGTTACTGCTTTCTGTTAATCCTATTCTGATGCATAGCCTGTCATTGTTGCTACAACTGTTGATACCTTACCTGCAATCCTAAATGCTTAGCATAGGATGCTAGATTATTATCAGTGGCCCTACACTCTTGTCCGTCTGCCATGCTATACTACTGGGTCGTGATCACTTCGGGAGGTGATCACGGGCATATGCTATATACTTTATACTATTACATTACTTATGATACTGTTTGGAGTTGGGGGCTGAAGGGGAAGGTGGCTCCATCCAGGAAGTGGTGGGCCTAGGTTCCCGACGGCCCCCGACTGTTACTTTGTGGTGGAGCGACAGGGCAGGTTGAGACCACCTAGGAGAGAGGTGGGTTTGGCCCTGGTCGGCGTTCGTGGATACTTAACACGTTTAACAAGATCTTGGTATTTGATCTAAGTCTGGCTATTGGCCTATACGCACTAACAATCTACGCGGGGACAGTTATGGGCACTCGACGCCGTGGTATCAGCCGAAGCCTTCGTGACGTCAACGACTGAGCGGCGCGCACCAGATTGGAACGTAAGCCTGCTCTTGTATTAAGGGGGCTAGTTCTGCTTCCGGCCGCCCTCGCAACGTGCAGGTGTGCAATGGGCGATGGGCCCAGACCCCTGCGCCATAGGATTTAGACCGGCATGCTGACCTCTCTGTTGTGCCTAGGTAGGGCTGCGACGTGTTGATCTTCCGAGGCCGGGCATGACCCAGGAAAGTGTGTCCGGCCAAATGGGATCGAGCGTGTTGGGTTATGTGGTGCACCCCTGCAGGGAAGTTAATCTATTCGAATAGCCGTGATCTTCGGTAACAGAACGACTTGGAGTTGTACCTTGACCTTATGACAACTAGAACCGGATACTTAATAAAACACACCCTTCCAAGTGCCAGATACAACCGGTGATCGCTCTCTCACAGGGCGACGAGGGGAGGATCATCGGTTAGGTTTATGCTATGCGATGCTACTTGGTGAGCTTACCATCTACTCTCTTCTTCATGCTGCAAGATGGAGGTGGCCATAAGTGTAGTCCTCGACCGGATTAGCTATCCCCTCTTATTCCGGCTTTCTGCAGTTCAGTCCACATATGATACCCTTATTCCATTTGATACCAATGCATACATATGTAGTGTAGCTCCTTGCTTGCGAGTACTTTGGATGAGTACTCACGGTTGCTTTGCTCCTCCTTTTCCCCCTTTTTGTACCCGGTTGTTGCGACCAGATGATGGAGTCCAGGAGCCAGAGGATCCCGAGGATGATTCTACGTGGAGTTCGACTTCGAGGAGTAGTTAGGAGGTCCCAGGCAGGAGGCCTCGCCTTTTCGACCATTCCTACTTTTGTGCTAGCCTTCTTAAGGCAAACTTGTTTAACTTATGTCTGTTCTCAGATATTGTTGCTTCCGCCGACTCTTGTGCCTTCGAGCATTTGTATTCGAGCCTTTGAGGCCCCTGGCTTGTAATATAAAGCTTGTATTATTTTAATTTGTGTCTAGAGTTGTGTTGTGATATCTTCCCGTGAGTTCCTGATCTTTGTCGTACACATTTGTGTGCATGATTAGTGTACGGTCAAATTGGGGGCGTCACAAGTTGGTATCAGAGCCGACTACCTGTAGGAATCCCCTTTCCACACTCCTTGGCCAAAGTCGAGTCTAGACATTGCAAAACTTTTACTAACATGGTTGTGTGTCTTACGGGCCCACGTCGCCATTTGGGTGGTATTAGGATCTTTTATTCCCCGACCTATACTCTAGGACTCTGACCTCTCTTCTATTCGGGTTTAAATGAATTTACTAACTCTAACTCTAGGTTCTCGTAACTACTTCTCCCAGAGAGCCCTTATCACAGGTGATCGTCTACTGCACTAGAAGATTTTGAAGATACTCTTCGATCATTCCCGAGACCCTTGTGCCCTTTGCCTTTTCAATTCCCTATTACTGATATATCCATATGGATAACGACATACACTTGTTGTTCATACAATTACTCTGAATTTCACCTGTTACTACAAGATGCATCGAATTGCTCTCCGACTCTTAAGAATCCCTTGTACCACTGCCTTGTAGTTCCTTGCCGCGGAAATACCCATACGGATAATTCCTCACACTTATCGAGTATCCACTCATTCCCAGTTGTTCTTGTATTCCGCAAGACTTTGAAATACTATTTGATCTTTCGAAATTCCTCAACAGCTTGTTGTTCTAGGAATTCTTGCATACTTGCATTTCGGTTAATTCCAGTGGTCTAGCAATTTACCTTAGAAACCTTTGTGATTGTCATTCTGATCCTTTTGATTCAACATGTGTGTGAATGCACACATTCATCAATTGTTCCCTAGAATTTATCCTTCCGATTCAGACGTCATTACGGACATGAGCTGGATCTCGACCAATCAAATTGCCATCGATTGTACCCCTAAGGCTATTCAACTTATCCATCCCTAATCAGAGCATTGCTTCTGATCCGTTGTCTTGGAGTTCATAATTCTTTTGTGTTTGAGCTTTGAGTTAGTCAGTTGTTTCTATAATCTGATGCACTTGCATTACTTCTTCCTTTGATAGAGTACCGATACTCACATCAGCTCCGTTGTAGACCACCAGATCTCTTGTTGGGTTATTATCCGACAGTATCCTTAATATTTAAATAACCTTGTGAGCCTTTCCACGGGTATATAAAGCCTTTGGTAAATTATATCCTCTGCTTTCTCAGCCAGGCTCTGTTTTCGAGCTGGTGGTATTTACTATTGAAGCTTGTGGTATATGTTTCCATGATACCCTGACGGGTTGATCCTATGCTTTACCCAAACCGTATGAACCCGAAAGTTTTTGCGAGTCATACTCTTATGTTGCTTCGTCAAATAAAAAAAATCAACACTACAACTTTTTCGAAAATGAGAAGTGAATGAATGGTTATGCATTGCAGAAGTGGGAGTTGACCTTGAACCTTTGTGTTCATGCCCACGTACATGATGTGGAACTTATCATGAAAGCTTCTTGTAAGAATATTTAATCATTTGAATAATTCTTCCCGTGTCTTTGAATTGGATCCCTTGCAACTATGGTTTCGGCCACATTGATATTCCTTGATTCCTTTTCTCGGTCAAGTTAAAGTACTTGTATTTTGCAGATCAATACACTTGTCAACCATCTATTTTGCTCTACCTCCGAGTGTTACCCTTTAGTATCTTGATAAAAACATCGAACCATGTTCCTTATTATGAGCCTTCATCGAGTATTATTCCTCACCAATTCCAATGTTTCCTGGTTCCGAGTTGTTAGTCACTCGAGGACACCGATAACTAAATCGGGTCCGCACCACGATTAAACAACTCTTAGTAATCTCCTTTACTCACGAGTTTGTACTCGAGCATGTCAATCCTAGCCTGATCGGCTATCACCTTGTGCTAAATTTTAAACGGTGCCACCTGGTCCTTATTCCCAAAGCATAGCTTTCGACGATGAACTAAGCTTACTTCAATCTTCCTTGTCATATCATCTCGCCTTGAATAGCAAGCTTGATTTCGAGTTTGTGTCGTACCCGTGGTTCCAATAACCTTGCTCTTCATCATTCCTTTGACTTGATGTCATCGCCAATTGATTAAATCTTCATGAAATCTCTCGACACATGTGTCGTGATCATCATCAGCATTCTGAGGCCTTCCAAGATATCTATTGAATTGTTGATGAGAAATACCATCATTTGCCCTCGATGATTTGTGTTATCATCGATCACTTTATTGCCTTCCGTTCAACACAAACTTGTCCGTATTTTGTGTTATACTTTGAGTTCCTTGCTATCCAGCAATTATTCTTCTTTACCTTGGAGTATTACCATCTTTTATGTCAAGAATGTCGTGAGAATTACACCACCTCTTGAGAATTCTTGATACAAGTAATACTTATCACCATCACCATTCCTTATTGGTCCTCGTGTTGTTCCTAATCGGAATACCAACAAATGAACTATGATTTGTGAATTCAAAACTTCTAGCAACCCTATTGCTTTTAACCAATGTTTAATTGTGTATGTTTTCCTTGAGCATATCTCATTATATCATTTGATCTGACAAATGTTATCTCCTTGTTCACATAATTGTGGAAATCCATCCTTTGAAATTCTCGATGAATTGTTGCTGAGTCCAAGAGCCAACTCCTCATCCTCTCTTTGGTTTACTACTGAACTCTTGTTTTGGAACTCGCTTCCCTAGTTCAATTCCCGAGAATCTTACTATGACATCTCGTCAATTTGTGTTGCACCTTTTCTTCTCAGGCATCCTGAGTCTGAGGTATCCTGACACCAATCAGATCTGAATCTCGGTCAGATGTGATGGTTGGAACATATTTCCAAGAGTTATAACATTGGTCTTTAGGTGATCCGGTAAGGTGATGTCGTGCCTAGCACACCTGGGCCTTTTCAGCAGGGTTATCCATTCTTCCACGAGGAAAATGTAAGACTTATTCTACACGTTATTCCTGATGGATCCTTTGTGTTTCCAAAGTCTGATCTTCACCTGTTGGCAATGTCAATGCTATCTCGAAGCATGTCGGTGGTACTCTGATTTTCAACAAGAACATTTGAAGCCCAATGCTAAATGTTTCTTGCTCAATTATCCAAACACCGTTGCATGGGTAATGTCATGATATTGCTCTCCCCTTTCCTAAAGGGTTTGCTATGTTATATCCTGTCATGGAAATCATGCTCTGCTTGTCATTGGGAAGGATATATCCTTGAAATATGTGTTTAAACACATTTTCCTTTCCATTGTTCTGTTTAAATCTGATAATCCTATTTTCCTTTCCATTGGATGGTTTAATGTTTCTTGTGATCTATATGACCTAGGTAGTAATATTCTCCTGCTTATATAAACACCTCGGTGTACAACTCTATCAGTAAGACCCTGTTACTATTGTTGATGACATTCCGGTAACCACCGATGGACGAGAACTTTACCTATTGGTCCGCCTCATTCAACAAGCAGGAAGATGGTTCTCTTCGTCCCTCGCCCTTGGTACTGATGTCGTTGCCAACATAACTGATAGGCTATCTCTGACATACCTTGCTTACATGATTGTGCAAGATGTCACCGCCTTCCTACTTTAACCCACATGGTGGGCCCATAACCCACAAGTTCCACAGGATCGAAACCTGACTCTCCTGTACACCCCTATTGCCAAAGTTATTCCTTGTGCTTGACTTTGTATGTAATTCACGAGCCACCTTCCGTGTGATCATCAATTCTGGTATTAAACACAATACCTATACCCGTTGCCTTCTTTCAGGCAATGACGATTGTCTATCCGCTTCTAACTTCTCATGGTACCTTCTTACTTTACTCTCGATATATTCTTAAGAATCGACTCGAGAATTACTTTCTACCACATTCCCAGAGTTATCTGCCAGATAGTCAACCTTGTAAGGTCCGTTCTTCCGAAGTTACCCCTTGTCCTTTCGTAAGTATGGTGAAATTTTCGAAGAAAGGATGATGACTTCATCATGATGGCCTGGAGCTGAGAAATGAAGGCATCAACGAGAGGGATCAACTTCTTCGAGAAGACAACCAAGAACTAGAAGATCTGTTAGAATTTCGCAACCAAATCCCTTCCTCCTTAGTACCCCTCTTAAATCTCGGGACAAGATTTCTTATAGTGGAGGAGAATTGTGACGCCCGGATAGTTAAGCTACAGTAACCCTCTGCTAATTATGCCACGTCACCTTGGTTACTGTAGATGAACTCACGTTGATTCAAAACCGATTCTAATTCAATTTCAAAACCAGGGCAAACAGCAAAAGTTTTCAAACTTTGAAACTAAAATGCTCTAAGCATGTCAAATAAATCATAAGTAATTATGGTGGTGAAACCACACTTTTATAAAAGTGTTTAAATGCACTATAGTTAATAAAATAGTAGCAAAACTATTATTTAAATATTTAAATATTGAACAATTACAAAACTATTTTTAGTTTGGGTAGAAAAATAATGTGGCAGTGGCATAGTTGGTGACATCCATTTACGTATCACTTTGGCATGTAATGGAACTATTATAAATAGGAACTGAAAGGAAAAGAAATAAAACAAGGAAAATAAAAGTAAAAAGAAAAACAAAACAAAACAAAGGAAGCCAACAAAAAAGAAGAAGAGGACCCCCTGGCCTCTGGGCCACTAGGCCCAGCCCGCCTGGGTTTTCCCCTTCCTCCTACTACAGGGGAAGAGAGGGGGTGTGGCGGCCATCCATGCTATCGGTGGCGCCGTGCCGGCCATCCCGTGGCTCTGCGGTTGGATAAGGGCCCAACGTGGACGCCCCTGTCTTCCCCGGAAACCCTAGCCCCTCAGTTTTCTTCCTCCTCGTGCCGCTCCTCTATTCCCCTCGCAGAGCCGAACCGCCGTCGCCATGGCCCTGTCGTAGCAATGCCCGTCGTCCTCCCCACGCCGCGAGGAGCTGTGCAGGAGGCCCTCCTCTTCATCATCAACCTCGGTCGTGGAGATCTCAAGCAGGGACGCATCAAGGCGACGCAACCGTTCACTTCTTCAACCTGTACTCCATCGAACGCCGTCGTCAGTTTCGTTGCCATCAAGCCTTCCCCGGCCTCACCTCGACTCCGTTAGTTGCGCTGTGAGCTCCTCTCCCAAATCCCGCTCTGCCCTGTGTCCTTTTCCTCGCTGTAGCGTCACACCCGCGTGCTTCCGCCGCCGGGACCGGAGCTATGCTTTCCGCACATACTCGCCGTGACCTCCTGCCCAATCCGGCCGTTCCCGCGAGCACTTGGCCACAGCCTAGTCGCGCCTTGTCCACTGCCCGGGGCTCCGCCCGCCAGCGCCTTGCCGCGACCAGGCGCACCACCGCGCCGGCTCCGCTAAAGCCGCCGCTGCAGCTTGCCCCGTCCGCGGGTGCATTCGCCCACGCCCGTGACCACGCGTTGTTTTCCCCTGCTCCGCTCCGCCCTGACCTCGGCACAACCACCGCCACCGCCGCAACTACCGCCTCCGCCGGTCCGCGCACTGCCTCTGCTTGGCTGCCGTTCCTGCTCAAGCTCGCCGCGCCCCTCATTCCCCCGCCGCGCCCACGCGCCGGGCGCGTCCTGCTCGCGGCCCGGTCCTCGCCCTCCTGCTGCAGTCCGCTTGGCCCCGCATGCCACTCTCCTTGGCGGCGCCCACTGCTCGCCTCGCGCCGCTTCCCCCGCAACACCCCTTCGCGCTGCCTGGCTCACGGCCGCCCTGCTCCCCATCGCCCGCGCGCCTCTGGCGCAATCTCACGCACGCGCTCGCCTGGGGCATGCGCCGCTCGCCCCTGCCGCTGCCGCCGGCCGCCACCAGCTCGCTCCAGCCGCCACCGCCGGTCGCGCTCGCGATGGCCCTCCGCCCGACCGCGGCCTTGGCCTCTGCCGCGCTCGCGCGTGCACGCCCGCCTCCCCTGGTCTTCTCTGTCCTGCTAGATTGGGCCGGCCCTTTTCTAATTGGGGTTAGATTAGGCGTAACCCCCCTAATATTGATAATCCCACCCTATTAAAAATATTAGAAGTAGCAAAAAAAGAGAAAAGAAAAGCCCTAGACAATGACAGGTGGGACCCCCGGGACCACGTTGACCAGTCAACGGGTCAACGTTGACGGCTGACTAGGTAGTCAACGGGGCCCACTGTCAGCCCCTGGTACAGTGTTGGGTGCACTGGACCGGGTGCACCTAGCCTTTTTCTTTTATTTTATTCGAAATTAAATAAATTCCAGAAATTCTAAAAATGATTTAAAACTTTAGAAAATCATATAAAATAAACCGTAGCTTAGATGAAAATACTTTATACATGAAAGTTGCTCAGAACGATGAGACGAACCCGGGTACGCAGCCCGTTCGTCCGCCACGCATCCCTAGCATAGCGAACACGCAACTTTCCCCCTTCGGTTCATCTGTCTGAAAACCCGAAACACCGGGAATCCTTTCCCGGATGTTTCCCCCCTTTTCCGGTATCACCTAGTACTGCGTTAGGGCACACCTAGCACCGCGTATTGCTATGTTATGCCTTGTGTTGTTTTGATTGCTATGTTATTTATTGTGTTCCCCCTTCGTTACTTCTTTCCGGTAGACCCCGAGACTGCCGGCGACCCACAGTTCGACTACGATGTTGACGCCCCCTCTCTCTTGCCAGAGCGACCAGGCAAGCCCCTCCCCCCCCCCTTTGATCACCAGATATCGCCTACTCTCCTCTATAATGCTTGCATTAGAGTAGTGTAGCATGTTACTGCTTTTCGTTAATCCTATTCTGATGCATAGCCTGTCATTGTTGCTACAACTATTGATACCTTACCTGCAATCCTAAATGCTTAGTATAGGATGCTAGATTATCATCAGTGGCCCTACACTCTTGTCCGTCTGCCATGCTATACTACTAGGTCGTGATCACTTCGGGAGGTGATCACGGGCATCTGCTATATACTTTATACTGTTACATTACTTATGATACTGTTTGGAGTTGGGGGCTGAAGAGGCAGGTGGCTCCATCCAGGTAGTGGTGGGCCTGGGTTCCCGACGGCCCCCGGCTGTTACTTTGTGGCGGAGCGACATGGCAGGTTGAGACGACCTAGGAGAGAGGTGGGTCTGGCCCTGGTCGGCGTTCGCGGATACTTAACACGTTTAACGCGATCTTGGTATTTGATCCAAGTCTGGCTATTGGCCTATACGCACTAACCATCTACGCGGGGACAGTTATGGGCACTCGACGTCGTGGTATCAGCCGAAGGCTTCGTGACGTCAGTGACTGAGCGGCGCGTGCCGGATTGGAACGCAAGCCTGCTCTTCTATTAAGGGGGCTAGTTCTGCTTCCGGCCGCCCTCGCAACGTGCATGTGTGCAATGGGCGATGGGCCCAGACCCCTGCGCCATAGGATTTAGACCGGCGTGCTGACCTCTCTGTTGTGCCTAGGTAGGGCTGCGACGTGTTGATCTTCCGAGGCCGGGCATGACCCAGGAAAGTGTGTCCGGCCAAATGGGATCGAGCGTGTTGGGTTATGTGGTGCACCCCTGCAGGGAAGTTAATCTATTCGAATAGCCGTGATCTTCGGTAACAGGACGACTTGGAGTTGTACCTTGACCTTATGACAACTAGAACCGGATACTTAATAAAACACACCCTTCCAAGTGCCAGATACAACCGGTGATCGCTCTCTCACAGGGCGACGAGGGGAGGATCATCGGTTAGTTTTATGCTATGCGATGCTACTTGGTGAGCTTACCATCTACTCTCTTCTCCATGCTGCAAGATGGAGGTGGCCAGAAGCGTAGTCCTCGACAGGATTAGCTATCCCCTCTTATTTCGGCTTTCTACAGTTCAGTCCACATATGATACCCTTATTCCATTTGATACCAATGCATACATATGTAGTGTAGCTCCTTGCTTGCGAGTACTTTGGATGAGTACTCCTTGCTTGCGAAATATTTTTGTGTTTTTTGATTTTTAGAGAAGTAGGGGAGATTAAAAAGAGAGGAAAATAAAAAGTAGAGCGAGTAGATGACAGTTTAAATGAAGGTACCTGTAGTGATTTGATGATGTCTTCCCGGCAACAGCGCCAGAATTTGTTTTTTTACTTGTGAGCTGCGTTGGGATTTTCCCCGAAGAGGAAGAGTGAAGCAGTATAGTAGCTGATAAGTATTTCCCTCAGTGAGGACCAAGGTTATCGAACCAATAGGAGAACCACACAAATCATATTGAACAGTACCTGCGTACAAAAGTGCAAATAGTTGCACCCGACGCGGGCAAGAGGGTTGTCAATCCCCTTGAACCTGTTACTTGCAAGGATTAGATCTGATAGTGGTAGATAGACAAAAAGAAAAGTAAATAAAATACAACAAGGTATTTTTGGTTTTAGTAATACGATCAAGATAGACCTGGATGCATAGTAGAGGCTTCTCTCTCGAAACAATAGCATACGGTGAACAGACAAATTACTGTTGGGAAACTACTAGAAAAGCACAAAGTTGTGATGTTATTCATGGCAATGATCATGTATATAGGCATCACGTCCATGACAAGTAGATCGAAATGATTCTGCATCTACTACTACTACTCCACTTCGAGAGCGCTTCTATGATTGCCTCTCAACGTATTAAGATCATAACAAACAGAATAATGCATGACATGATTTAGACAAAGTAAAATCAATCATATGAATAAACTCCATCGTTTTACCCTTAATGGCAACAATACAATACATGCCTCGCTACCTCGTCTTCTGTCACGAGGTGAGGACACTGCAAGATTGAACCCATCACAAAGCAGCTCTCCCGCTGAAGATAAATCAATCTACTTGGCCAAACCAAACAGATAGATTGGGGAGAAATAAAAATCTATAATAATCATGCATAATAAAGTTCAGAAAAGACCCAATTACTTCCAATGAATAATCTGATCATAAACCCACAATTCATCGGATTCCAACAAACACACCGCAAAAGAAGATTACATCGGATAGAACTCCAAGAAGATCAAGGAGAACATTGTATTGAATATCAAAGAGAGAGAAGAAGCCATCTACCTACTAGCTATGGACCCGTAGGTGTGTTGTGAACTACTCACACATCATAGGTAGGGAAGCAAGGTTGATGTAGAAGCCCTCCGTGATCGATTCCCCCTCCGGCAGAGTACCAAAAAAGGCCTCCAGATGGGATCACGGAAGAACAGAAGCTTGCGGCGGCGGAAAAATTGTTTCAAGTGGCTCTCTATTGGTTCGGGACTATTTGGCAATTTATAGAGGTGGAATTAGGTCCAATGGAGCTGTGCGGGACCAACAAGTTCAACGAGTGCCCCCCTGCGGTTGGCCGGGAGATCTCGTCGCTCTCCGGTAGATCTCATGGCCTCCTCCCGAACGTAGTGCCCCTTCTGGTCCAGAAAATATTACCGTAAAGTTCCATCGTGTTTGGACTTAATTTGGTATTGATTTTCTGAATAGCCAAAAATAAGCAAAAAATAGCAACTGGCACTGGACACTGAGTTAATAGGTTAGTCCCAAAAAATGATATAAAATGCATATAAAGTATCCAAGATTCATAATATAATAGCATGAAACAATCAAACATTATAGATACATTGGAGACGTATCAGGCGCCATCGTGCTGTAAGTGGGTGCTAGGATGTCCATCGATGATGCCGTGATGAGTGGTGTGACGGTATCGTGGGGTTGTTGCGAGTAGGTGCTGTGATAGCCCTACTATGCCGCAAGTCAGAATTTTTCCCAAAGACGATGTGGTTGTTTTCTGGCTAGCTATAGCAGGATGGTGCCTAGTGCCCGACATAAAACAAAGTTTATTTTGTTCTCCTCGATTCTTCCCCTCCCAGATCCAGACACGTAGCGACGCGTGGAGTGGTTGTGAGTCTATGGGTCATTTCTACACTATCAGAACCAAAGCAGCTACCCGTGTCATTATGAGTGAGCCAGATAGCGGCCCTATTAGCATGGGAAGCTACCATGAGGGCATTGGGTGCACTGACAGTGCACAAATGCTATATATCGCTTAAAGCAACTACTTCTAACCGTAACACTCGTTAGTGGTTGTCTCAAACATTGTGGGAAACAGGTTGGGGCAGGTTTTGAAACCTTCTTGCTGGTTTTAGGAAGGTTTCATCAGTTTCTTTGTTTGTTCCATCGTTTCTTGTGGGTTGGCCTGTTAGTGGTTGTCGCAAACATTGTGGGAAATAGGTTGGGACAGGTTTTGGAACCTTCTTGTGGTCAGTTTCATCGGTTTGGGGGAAGGTTTTATCATTTTGTTTGTTTGTTCATCGTTTCTTATGGGTCGGCTTGTTAGTGGTTCTCGCAAACATTGTAGGTAACAGGTTGGGAGCAGGTTTTGGAACCTTTCTTGCGGGTCAGCTTGTTAGTGGTTGTCACAAACATTTTGGGAAACGGGTTGGGGCAGGTTTTCGAACCTTCTTGTTGGTTTTAGGAAGGTTTCATCGGTTTTTTATTTGTTCCATTGGTTTTCGTTTATTCTCTGTTTTCTACCAGTTTTCTGGTTCTCTCTTGTTTATTTTTTATTTTTTCTATTGGTATTTTCTGTTTGCATTTCCTTTTTTCTTGACTTTTCCTTTTTTGAAATTTGTGAATAATTTATAAATTTGTGAATGATATTCCAATTCATGAATACTTTCAAATTCATGAATTTTTTTCAAATTTCTAAAGATTTTTTTCAAATTGATGAACATTGTTTCAGTTTCATGAACACTTTTTAAATTCGTGAATAGTTTCTCAAATTCGTTAACATTTTAAAGTCATGAACATTTTAAAATTCATGAACATTTATCTTCTTGATATTTTAAAATTTTGTAATCATTTCATAGACCCGTAAGATTTTTAAACTCATGAATATTTTCAAATTTGTGAACATTTTTCAAATTAACAAACAATTTTTGAATTCATGAACCTTTTTAGACTTCACAAACATTTTTTGAATCTGTGAACATCTTTGTGAATTCATAAACTTTTTTTGAGTTCATGAATAGTATTTTAAATTCGTTAACATTTATCTGAATTCATGAACTTCTTTTGACTTTGCAATTTTTTTTAAATTGTGAATATTTTTAATTCATAAATATTTTTTGAATTCATGAATCATTTCGGAATTCCCGAACATTTTTTGAGTATGTATTTTTTATTCAGTTCACAAACATTTTTTTGAATTGGCTGACATCTTTCATAAATACTTGAACATTCTTTTTCATCCGTGAGTTTTTTCAACTTAAAATTAAACAGACCGAAATAATAAATCATCGCGTCGAGATGGCTCCCCCTGGCGATTCCACCGGCAACCCATGGTGATCTCACCTCGACGTACATTTTCCGGCCATGGCTGCCCCATTGGATTTCTCCCCGGGGGCGGCCATTGCCTCCAAGGTCAGAGCATCTTTCTCCAGTCCCGTTCATTGCTCCACCACATCCCATGCCTTCCTTCTTGTGGTCTCTTTTAGCTGATCTCGCTTTCTCCTTGATTATAATCACGTTGGCAATGCATTAAGTGCTTGTCTAGGTGGCGATCCTTTAGGATTTCATGTGATCCATCCGCGTGGCAATGTGTTCCAATTCTCTATTGCATCTAAAGCCCTGGTTTCCTCATTTACCATTTTCGTTCATATACTTGTCCACATTTTCATTGTTTTTCTTTCATCTTTGGGATTTCAGTGGTCCTTCATGGTCTCTCGAATACTCACGATGGCTCCAAGAGGAATCACTTGAGTGGCGCACTGTTTCCCATCCTCGTCACCGTGTCGTTCTCACCGGAGCCAACACCACTCCTCACGTCGGCGGGAGTCCATCCAACCTAGCCCGACAGTCATCATTACTCAGTCTACTCCCCCAAGGCGATTACCTAGATCAGGCACCCACAAACTATGTGGTCGTTGAGGATTCAAATGCTACTGACCAACCATCCACCAGCCTATTTTGACTCACCCAACCCACCAGCTCATCCCTCCAAAGCCCAACATCCTGGCCCATCACCTAGGCTCTTCGCCCATATACCGACCCATCTTCTATGCACGATGCCTTGCATCGGTCCACAAGCGATTCGAATGCTCTCAAGTTCTCTTCAACACTTAGATGACCGATGACATCCTCTACCAAGATTTCACGTCTCTGATGTTTCAGTGTAGTAGGAAATCTCCTCCAAGAGGGGCGGGGGGTTAGCAATTATGCATCTCACGACAAACTTATCAGGTAACCCATCTTCCTTATGATGCATTGTATCTCATGAGCCTGGTCTAGTACAGGACGGTGCTGATCAACCATCTTATAGCCATGGAACTGCTTCATCGCATACATCTCGCTTCCAGCATCAGTTGCATTGAATTTACCTTTGAACAGATCCCACAAGTTCTTGGCAACCGACATATGTAGATATGTGTCAACTAACTTGTCTCCGATTACACTCAAAATGGCTCCGACAAAGACAATGGTGACCTCCTTGAATGCCATCTCCTATTAGGAGCAACCATTCCTTCAGGAGTTCCACCAACGACTTGTAACACATTCATCAACTTGAGCCACTGTCAACGCCTAAAATGAGCACCCGCAAACGGGTTCAATGTAGCAGCAAAGCATTGACTCTAAAATTGCCTACAAACATTAGGTTTTTGAATTGTTGAAAAGTAGCAATTCTCTGATTGATTTAATCCATAACTAAATCATGATGATAAAGCTAACAATATTAATCTCATACTAAGAGTTAACATGTGAGCAAGTACTACACACAAACCAGATACATCTATCGGGAACAAACATGAGAGGGGTGAACAAAAGCATCATCTTTGATAACCTTCTTGGTGGCCTCAGAATTAGTCGGGGAGGTGAGCAGTCGTGCGTGAACGGTCAACAAGATGGGATCGCCGGAAGCAGCAGCAACGAGAGGAACGACGATGGGTTGTGTGCGAGGAGGTGGAGCAGATGCGAACCGATCTGGGTAGCAGCTAGGTTTGCCACTGCCTCCAATATGGAGCCAAGTATGAAGACGTGGGGCTGGGTCCATGTCTGATTCCACAACACGCAATCCGATGTTTTGGATCTATAGCGCGTCAGTTAATGACTCATACTTAGTCTGAGATGGGCTTGGCTTGTTCACGAGACACAACACGCGGGTAAGGCAAGGTGGGCAACCGAGAAGAAGTGTTCAGGAACCACTCATCTTCTCAAATTTCAATAGCGTGTGAAAGAGAAACCCTTATAAAAGGGTCTCAAGTCTCAACTCTTCTCCATCCATGAAGTGGTAGTAAGCTTCCACTGCCATGTCATGACACCCCACATGGCCTTTGAAAATTTTCAGGAGTATTATTCATATGGGATTAAAGGCCATCTATAATTCAACATATCCTACTGAGAATTACAATGAGTTCAACTACAATTTTGATGAAGGTGAATTTTGCTACATATTTATTCGAATCACTTTATGGGTGATCAATCTACTCTTCTTTGCAAAAAAAAAATAGGTAAATATCAAGCCTGTGTTGTTCTAGGGACGTATGCATCAACATCCTTTGAGTACGTAATGCTTGCGTACATATGCAAACGTAGTCACATGCATCATGCATGCATGTGCGCCAGGTGTTTCCCCCGCCACGTGAAGACGAAGGCAGCTGCGTAACAAGCAAGGTCTCCTGTGCATAGTGGGACGCACACTTGTAGACAGTTAGATGCATGTCTATCCATCAGCCCTCCGGCATGCCAAGATTCCCTACCTTATTTAGCATCCAATTCTACTCCCAACACACACAACAAATACATAGACGTAGCTTATAGCGTCCATCGGCGGGAGGGTCGACATCGCCGACGCTGGCCGTCCGGCGGCCGTGCTCCGGCACGTACATTTGTCCCTGTCGGCATTGGCTTGTTGGCGCCGCCTCCTCGCAGCGCCGCGTCGTCTTCCTCCCTCTCGTTGCATCTCACAATTCTCCAGAGGTTTCTCTTTTCTCTTCTCTCACAAACACACACATGCGCATATACACCAAGGAAGAACACACAGGCTTTGCCGAGACTCTCCCTTGGCACCCACAAGCACTACATTGTTTTCTCAGCCCGCACCGGCTTTCATTCACGTATTCATCTTAAATAGGCATTACAAGAGTATCTCCACTACCAACTAATCCTAAACTCACGCCACGCCTACCATGCACAACTAGTCTAGTAACTAACAAATGCATGGGCTAACTCTACGGCCATTTCTCACGGCCACTAACCAACTCCACGACTTGATCAATCTTGCATGCACTAACAAATTGTAGTCTAACTCAAACTACGTACACAACACACATCTACAGACTCGGCACGGCCATGAACCTATGCCCACCAGCACGCACACTCGCCACGGCGCAGTGTCCCGCACGTCTCGCACGCATTCGACGCGCCCACAAGACCGACTACATTAGACGCCGTGGCTTATTCCAAACATGGCTTACCTAGCCTAGACTGCACCCTGCAGGTAACGTATATTTGTCTATGCCTTCTGTATCCTGTTTCCAGCTGTCCAGCGTTTCGTATGGCAGCGGTAGCACTATGTATATCATTTCGAAATTGCTGTGCGTACGATTAATAGTGTGTATGACTTTGTACGACGTGATCTCACTCGTCCGTCAAGTTGATCGAATGGCTGCGGAGGACTGTCGTGCAAAATCGTACAAATTCACTGTAATTCTGACACTGGGTATTGGCAAAATCACTACTAATAGGTACTGATGATCCTGAAGCGGTGCAGGACGGACGAGATTCCCGGTACATTTGCCTCCCGGAGGGAAACGTCGAGCTTGGAACAATCGAACATGCAAAGTCCGTGTGTGAAATTTCATCTATTATTGTATGCATTACCCTCAGCATACCTTGCCGCTCTTGTAACTAATTTTATTACCACCAAGAAAAGATAACGGGGATGGGATTTTTCCACATTAATTAATTGATTAGGTTTTTTCAGGGACCATATACAAAGAAAGAAAGAATGTTCACCACTACCGTGATAGGTTGAATATTGTTCTCAATAACTGGATGCTTTCTTGTTCACATACATGATATCGATCTTAATACTCCCTCCATTTTTATTTACTCTGCATATTAGAGTTGACTGAATTCAAACTTCGTAAAGTTTGATCAAGTTTAGTTCTTTTTACTAGATTAATTCCACCATGAAAGCTGAGGATATGATGATTCTTTCTTTTTTTGCAATATTTCTGAGCATGTATTATATGTTCACGATTGCCACCGAATCTATTTCAATGTGAGAAGTAATTTGCGGGTGATTTATGATTTCATAACGTAAACACACATGCTTGCTAGAATTAAAAATATCTTTTGGATTGGTGTGTGTGTGTATAATGCACGTGCACTTTCAAGGCAGCTAGACTGTACAAAAGAACCACAGCATTTCCGTCACACACAAAAAAAGAACCACAATATTTAGTAGAAGTTTTGTAACCTAGGTACACCTAATTAAGAAAAAAGAATTCATTTTCGTAAACTTTGCAAAAACATGTTTGTAAGTTAAAATTATGAAGAAAGAAATAAAAGACGTATATCTTGATTTGCAACTTACACATATAATTCTTTGCAAATTAATATGATCATTTGTGGCCTTGGTGAAAATGAAAGTGCTCTAATTTAAAAGTCTGAACTTTTTGCCCGCAAAAAAAAAGTTGAACTTAAACTGCAACATTCTCATTTTCATATTTATATGCAGGTCGTAAATGGTATTATTTTACGGAAATTTACATGAGTAAGTTCAACTAAAAGTTTATGTCTTACTTTTGCAAGTTTAATAAAATGTATACACCCAAACCCAAGATCATTCTAGTAATTTTCCCATAGCATTCTTTTAAAAAGAGGACCGTCACATTAATTTAGACTATCATGAATACTACGTCAGGACTGATATGGGTCGTTGTGACAGCTGTTCTGGAACTTGCCATGAACATTTTAAGTTTGTTTCCTTGTTGAAGGGCAATCCTGGACACTGCATATAAAAAAAATGTCATAGGATGACGCACAGTGTCATTTCTGTTTGAATGATAGCCCACTTAGACAAGGCTTGTTTTTGTTCCACCAATCCAACATTGAAGCAACTAATAATTTTTGGGACCCCTAGAAGAAACTAGGAATTTTTGGGTAAGGTTCAGAATGACTCTCACATCGACTACTATGCATGTCCATGTACGTCGTGCCTCTATTTTAGGTTGGGAAATAACACTCTACCAAGTTCCTAATGGCTAAAATTTTGACTGCATATATCTTTAAATTAACAATTATATGTTTAAATTTTATATTAATAGTTCTATTAAAATGTCTTTCAGGCTATACAATTCTATGAAAGTTGATCAAAATTCCAGTGATATATTGTTCTTTCTTTTCTTTGATTTTTTTGCTTGTTGTGCATATTTTATTTTATTTATAAAACTATATTGTAGAATGGTTTTCTTCAATCTTTGGGTCATATTTTGTTTTGTTTTGAAAACCACGTCTACTTTCAAAACAAACAACCATTGCAACCGATTGTGAAGTAGTACAAACAAACTTCACACCAGTTGATACACAAAAAAGTATGGGAGGGCTCGGTGCTCTTTGAGGATAAATGAGCTGAGCCTATTGATGGACACAAGGTTGTTTGTTCCGCCGATGTCACCTACTTATTTAACAGCAAGCATGTGTTGTGATGCACACAATACTTATATGTGCATGACAACACATGCTCACTGCAAATGAACAAACATCAATATTTCAAGTGGTACTACATATTATAGAACCACAAGGTACAGCTCGTAAAAAAGTATACATGTATACCACCACGCACTCAAGTGACATTTGTAGTTTGGAGATTGACGAGGCTTCCATATACTCCTTGGTGTCGAGGGATACACGTCATTCGTCAGAGGTAATTTCCAGCTTGCGTTAGAAACACAATGAGCAAACCCCAGGATAAATCTCCTGTAGAGGATTACAACAAGATTATCAAGCCACAAAACATGATTCTCCAGTATTTACGGACAAAAGATGCACTGACATGTACCAAACAACGTTTTCCATTTTGCATATGTTCTAGAGAGACCCATATTTGTCTGTTTGCAATGTTGTGCATCCACACATAACATCTCTGCATACATATGCACAGATCACTGCGCCTGCTACTCCTGCCATACACATGCAATGTCGTTGTGCTAAATCGGTCCAGTCACAACACAATGTTGCTTATCCTATATAGATGCAGCCAGGACACTCTCGTGAATACAGGTATACATGTTATATATGCAGGGGCGGAGCTATGTTCAGCCCATGGCCGCAAGCCTTGGTAAAAACAAAGATGCTGGCTAGCTCCACCACCGAGTATACGGAATATGAGCGTCTATATTTGCCGTCTTACCGATTGAAAAAATGGTTTTGTATGCCATACATATTCAGCGGCGCGCGGCAAAAATGGTTTTGTATGGCATACATATTCAGCGGCGTGCGACAAAGTCTCTGGTATGTCTGAATTGGATATACCTTAAAAGATTCTGGTTGGAGCGAGCTCTCACGTCTCTTCCCTACACCTAGCTAGCCTATCATATGTGTATCATGCAAAAAGACAAGGATGTGAAAGAAACACAAGGAAACCACCCCAATCAAAAATTATCTATTGGATATTGATCAAACTCGATGCTGCATATAGCATGTGCAGTTGTGCAAGTACGTTGTATTGTCTAGGTTCCCCACATTAGTTAATTACTACTCCTGCTATTCCATAATATAAGCGCGTTTTTGACACTACACTAGTGTAAAAATTGCTCTTATATCATGGGAAAGAGTTAGTACATTCGTGAGTAGATAAATTTCCAGAAAACATGTGGGTTAAACTTTTTTTAACTTTGACTTGCATCATATGTAAATACTTACAGTGGAGTATTTATATATTAAGATAAATAACACTAGGTAGTTATGATAACAATTTCCAAAATATACTCTTTTTAGAACTTTTTAATATGTAACTAGCAGCATGTACCATGCATTTGCATTTACGGATTTGTTATCAACAGTTATATTTCTGTATTTCCTACCATATTGGTTTCGGAATATCTTTTAGGGAATATTGTGTTTGAAATGTCTCTCTATCATTTACAACTATTATTTTTAGATATACCCTTTTTTGTTACTTCAAGATGCGGTGAGCTGCGCCCAGTGACCCTTATTCATGCATGTGCCTCTGTTTGACTGTCTTGCACTCCTATCAATCTGTTTTGCTACCACTAGACCCAGACACAGTTATACACCAAGAACACATGCACGTTACTACACCCAAAAATATTTAATGTCAAAACAAGTTTAAGTTTGTATCCCACATTTGATGTTTAGGTTCAATATTTACACCTGCTAATTCATCTAACTATTTTCCCTGAGCTACAGTTCTCTTTCAATCCGTTGCGTAAACCTCGCTCTAGTTTCTCTCTCTACTTTTAACTCGTTCTCCATTTAAGTTTAGGTTGAGGATGTGTCTGGCATTGTTGTGGATCATTATAATATCATTTACTCAACCTACTATTGCCTTTAAGTATTTGCTTTACTCGCCCTTTCCTGTTTTTGTGGTTAATTTATTTAGACATTGTAAAATAAGCATAGCAGGACATAGTTCAACAACTGCAAACTGATTAAAGATATGCAAATCCAGTTACTAATTCATATATACTTATTTTCTGGAGCTGCAATTTTATTTTTAATTTTTTGTGCACCCCTTGTCACGATTTCTCTTGCTACTCTAAGAATATTTCCATGCACCTTGCAATGACGTGGTTAGTTACATATCTCGTTGGCATGGTGCGTTGAAAGCCCTCCTATACCACACCTAGAGATATGTAACTAACCACGTCACATTCCATGGGATCTCTTACGTATTGGAATGCTCCACCACACCTAACTCAATGGGATTTGTTTTCCTTTTTGAGAAAAAAAAAACCAAAGGTCATCTTATAGCTGAATATTATCAAGGAAAATGGTAGACAGTACAACTGAAAGACAACAACACACAAAATGACAAGCAAAAGATTACGTCAAAAATAATATTGACCATCTACTTTGATTGTGAGCCGCTCGTTGGAGTTTGAAAAATGCACTAAACTAGAAGTAAGCGAAAGGGACACCTCCCAACGTCCTCACCAGGCCAGGCTTTGATTGCCAAAAACGATATCTAGTAATCGCTGAAGGAATGTTGGTTGGGGGCATCACCCCACGCAATGCAGACTTGCAATCCTTCACCGCCAACCGAGAGGGTTTGAGAAACTAGGCCATATGAAGAGGAGGTTGAAGTTGCCGCACTAAGATCCAGTCAGCTGCTTCCCTTGACTAACACGCAGACTGTGCAAAGATCCAACAAATCTGGCAACATCTGTCCTCGGAGGCCCTTCATCAGCGTCGGATAAAATATCGTTGAGGTAGGGAGAGGCTAGAGAGATCTTATTTGGACATGACATCATCTAAGCCAGATCGTTGATGGCGGTATGGAAACAAAACCCTAAGGGAAACAAGAACTAAGAGAAACCAAAGTAGGTCCCCACTCCTCTGGCCGCCGCTGAATTGCCAAATGGAAGACAGGAGGGGAGTCAAGGCAGCGGTGCGGAGGAGACTTGGTGGTGGCTAGGGTTAGGAAAAGGGGCTGTTTTTTTTAGCCCAATTGGCTTTCCATATGAACAACCTGTATTATTCTAAACCCACGAGATATGTTCTAACTAACATGTATGTGCATCCCTCATGTTAGGTTTTAAATCTCCACCTTCAAAATTAGGATCCAAAATGAACAGAGTAGATAATTTAATCTGTGTACAAGAACATGGTGACTTATTTGTCTCATTTTCTTAATAATATAGTTGATTGTTATTCCTGTAACTATCTTGGGAGCTATTACAAACTAAGAGATCATGTGGCTCAATCTTTATGTGTAAATGGTAAATAATCCCCCAAATCATAGTGCTTGATCTATCTTTTCCAGTAATCAGACAGGAGGGCTCCCAATGCATTTAGGAAGTATGCTCCCTCCATCCGAGTGAGGACTTATATTAATCTTATTTGAAGTAAATATGTTTTAAATTTGACAAAATTCATAGGAAAAATATCAACATCTACATTACCAAATCAATACATCTATCATGAAAGTTTCCACAATGTATTTGTTGTATACTGAGTATATTGATATTTCTTACATAAACCTGATCAAAATTTTAAAAAATGCCCGATATCTTTTCTTTCATTTGAAGTTTGTCCAAGCATGCAAGTGCATATTTTTAAGATGATACGATCATAATTTCGTTTCTTAGGGTTTTAGGTGATTAAGTTATTGAAATTATCCCCATGCATTATACTTTAATCATTTTTAATCTCTAACGTATCTTAGTGGTCATCCTTGGTGACAAATATTTAGCAAGTAAGCTTTCTCTAGAAGGCAGATACTTTCTCTATTCTAGTTTAGGTTAGGTGACGTTCACGCACTGGCGGAGCTATGTGCATCCCTGCAGGTGCCATGGTCCCCCCAACCTTGGCAAATTTAGTGAAGAATTTTTTTTACAGAGAGATTTAGATTAAAAAATAGACATGTTTTCCACTGTCCCCCAATCTTCCTGGTCTAGCTCCGCCACTGCGTTCACGCATTTTGAGATTTAAATTTGGTCATCAGTTTGATTACAGAAAAAGAGTTACACGGCACAAAAATTATATCATTGATTTTTTTTATTTGTAAAAAATAATACCAATTGTATAATTTATTTTTATGACAAATGAGTTGGCTAGCAGGGGTCTAACCCGTCTTCCTCTTCTTTCTTGCTTCCAATCCTCGGTGTTTGCAGCGTGGACATTTCAAAGGACAGCTACATGCATGCACATGCACGCCCAATGATCACATCACACGTCGTCCCTGCGGCCGTCGTGTCCTTCAGAACTCTTCTCGATCTTTACCTCTGCACGCCTATATATATAGGCGTGAACTCACTCACACTCACACGCCTTCTAGCACGATCCATAACCAACGAGATTTCTCTCGTTTGATTGTTAATTCTTAGGCCAAGCACATTGGGCATGGATATAGATATGACGGGCTCCGGCTACTCCGACCTCCACCTCCTGGACGCCACCGCCGGAGCCAGAGAAGGCGCCAGCAGCAACGATGCCGCTGACAACTTCGTCGAGATGTTCGATGGTTACCAATCCACGTACGCAATTATGCACGGAACGTGCATGGAATTTTGCATGTGTTAATGTGTACACACATCCATATATATAAGGCTCATGTATGGATCTTGCACTTCGGTACAGCGATGACCTCTTCGAGTTGGTGAGGCGAGGAGGACGGCGCAGGGCCATGGAGGTGCCGCCACCTGCAGTCTCCGGCCTCCCCATGTCGCCGCCTCAAGTGCCTGAGGTGCTGCCTCAGCCGCCTTCTGAAGAAGATATGGCGGCTTGGCTCTACCCAGTTGTACGTGGCGAGGAGTTCGTCGCTGGTCATCCCCGCGGAAATGGAGGCCTTGCTGCAAGTCTAATGGCCGTGGGTGATCAGCAAGTGCAGTCCAAGGACCCAAGCAAGAGGACGACGCACAAGGTTAGCGTTGGAGCAACAAGGCAGAGGAAATTTTCCTTTTCAAGAAGTTGATGAGTGATGCTTGCTTCTCCCATGCATGGTTCATCTTTGGTATATGAAATATAGGGCGCAGCAAGCAATTCGAGGGACAGGAGGGAGACGGCAGGCGCAAGGAGGTCTAGATATTCAGAAACACACAGGCTGACAGAAAAGGTAAAGCTGTACAATGTTCTTCTTTTGTGAACTTTTTTTTCTTGAAACGGAGACAAAAGATTTGCCTCATATATTAAATAAGGAGAGAAGAGTTTGTTACAACATACACCCAAAGTGCGGCATGACAATTATTCTCGCAATAAAAAGGACCCTAACTTCTTTGCCCCGGCGGTGATCCAAAGGTTTGCCTCGTCGACGATGGTGTTGAGTAAAGTTGGCGGAGGTGTGCTCTTATGCCGAAACACTCTTGCGTTTCTCTCATTCCAAATGACCCATAAGACAAGCATGGTGATCGAGGCCTTCACTTTTCGGTTGGTGGTGCCCACGGTGCTCATGCTCGCCCACCAGGCCTTGACTGTGTCGTACGAGCTCCACGCAGACGTGTCCATGTCGTGTATGAGAAATTTCCGAATAACCAAATTCCACAGCCTCAGCGTGAAGCGGCACCTGAAGAATAGATGGGTTCCACATTCTTGCACACCCCCGCACAAGGGGCAAGGGCCACAATTTGGCCAACCTCGCTTAGTCAGTTTGTCGGCGGTCCAAATTCGATCTTGCAGTGCGAGCCAAGCAAAGAACTTGACCTTCGGTGGGGCCCAAGGCTTCCAAACCATTTGATCCATGGGGAGAGGACCAAACCCAAAAATTGTGCCCTATAAGCAGAGGCCGCAGAGTAATGTCCAGAGTCCGAGTGTTTCCATATTATGTTTTGTGAACTTTAGTGTTTTTATCTTGCCTTTATATGAATCATGCCACCGTGCATATATATATATAACAGAGAAGAAGGTGCAAGGTAATTGAGAGGTTCAAGACCCTGCAGCAGCTCGTTCCAGGATGCCACAAGGTGTGATCACCACTCCAATATTACTACTTCTACGTACCATGCATAAATACATAATCTCTCCGATCAAAAACTGTGTCGTGGATCTAGTTCAGCTTTAGTTTAAATTTAAACTAAATCCATGACAATCTTTTGGATCTGAGGTAGTACCTTTTTTTCTTTTGCGAGAAACATAAATAAATATGTTCAGTCTGCATTCTGCAATTGCCTAATTGGCATGAATTGGTTTTAACCATGCTTCGCACTTTCAGCGTATATAATTCATCCAAATTTTTGAAAATTTATTATTTTGGTAGATACTAAAATAATGTCTTCCATTCAAAATATTTCAGAAATTCGGTGTACACAGAAATTTAAATCTTTTAAATTGTTTTTTTGAATTTCTAAAATATTTGTTGAGATCTAAATGAAATTCAAAAGTAATTTCATTTCTTTGGCCGGGATGAAATCGGAAATTACCAAATTTCACTTTGGCTATGGTTGAAATATTTCTGAAACTGAAATTCCAAAACCATGGTTTTAACATCCCAATCGTTGTATTAGGTCCTTAACTAGACCAAAAGCCAACCTTTAACGCCTCGCCACCCTCAGCAAAAATCACTCACATTGTGCAAAAGGTTGCACATTTAGATATTTCACAGACCTTCCCCTAAAAAAGATATTCCACAGACCTAACTTAAAGATGAGAGAGAAAATTCTAGTACTCCCTCCCATCCATATTAACTACCGTTGATTTAGTACAAAGTCAGTACAAACTTTGTACAAAATCAGCGGCAATTAAGTCACATGTTTACTGCATTGCTGTAAATTTTCATAGTGAAATACCCCCTCTGTTTCAAAATATAAGAACGTTTTTAACACTGCACTAATGTCAAAAACGTTCTTATATTATGGGACGGAGTGAGTACGTTTTTACATGACCTACACAGAAAAAACAAAATCATGAACTTTTATGGTGATCTTTTGTACTCCAGTTCACACCAGAACGTATTTCATCCTAATTAAAACTTTACGGGAATGTAGATGAGTGTATTTGTTTTCAGGATTTCTAAAACATAAAAATTTGAATTTTGAATTTCCCAACATTGAGAGTCCATGGAGCCCGGATTCGTTAGCGATTTCCAAAAGATTAAATATCTTCCCGTGCCTACCATGCAGTGTAACCAAGCCACGACGCTGGACCAGACGATCCAGTACATGAAGTCGCTGCAGCAGCAAGTCCAGTCAATGTCGTCCGTCGCGGGCTGCAGCATGAGACCAGCAACCGAGGCGGCGGTGTATCCCTTAGCGCCGCCGCCGCTGTGTAACATCCAGCCCACTGCCGGCGCCATTGCTCCACGTCCGCCGATGCTGCAGCCAGCTTTGTGCCGCTGCTCCTGCAGGGATGGTGATGTTTGCCGGGCGCCCGGGCCGCACATGCTCCAACTGGCGCACCATCCCGCAGTGACGCTGACGATGATGCGGCCGCCGTTTATCCATAAGCCAACTGCTCCCAATACAGGACCTGCAGCAAGGTATCCGTCGAAGGGCCTCGGTAGCATCCGTAAACACAAGGGCAGCAGCCCACGGCACAAGGACAATGTGAACTAGCTTAATTTGGCCAGTTTAAAATGGTTGTGTGCACCGTCCCATGCAGAGGTCGAAGCTTGCTCCCCTTTATAAAAAAGAAAACAAACAGAAAAAAAAAAGTTACTCCGGTCCCTCTGATCCATAATAAGTCTCGCAATTTTAAACTAAGGTTAAATTACCTTAATTTAAAAATATGACATTTATTTTGAATCGGAGGGAATAGTGTGTGTGTGTGCGTGTGTGTATTAACAATGGTGAAGATTGATTAACTATAGAGTTGCATTTCCTTGCAATACGATGATGAAACCATCATTCTCAATGAGAAAATTAATCTCCATCCCGCTAATCTTAAATCTTGTTTATTTATGGATACGATTGGATGGACGTTCCTGTGTATCACTGTTCACGGACGCGTCAAAACACACCCTTAGTCGCCATCAAGTACTCGTCTTTTTGCATAGGTAGCTAGCTTTGCATTGTTGTATTTGTGTGGCTGCGCGCGCCACCCCTTCTGGGCATATGTACGAGACTACAGATGCCATACCTTATCGTGCTTCCTATCGAGCCACGTAGTCATGCATGGACACACGTAACGGTATTCCATATGAGCGCGTATTTGTCGTCTTCTACCGTTTTGCTCACTGGTCATATGTGTTCAGCACATGATGGTGTACATGCCCGCATCTAACCTTTGCTAGCTGGTATGCATACATCTGACGACAAAAATATCGGAGCCATGCAAATCATGTACTTCCTTCGTTCCTAAATATTTGTCTTTCTAAATATTTTAAATGGACTACCACATACAGATGTACATAGACATATTTTAGAGTGTAGATTCACTCATTTTATTCTGTATGTAGTCACTTGTTGAAATACCTAGAAAGACAAAAATTTAGGAACAGAGGGAATAGTGCTCTTGTGTTCTTAGACACTAATATCTGGATTATGAGCAGTTTTAACATGCTCCCTCTTACCCCCTCTTTTCACATTGAAGGTAAGAGTATATAATAAATCTGAGCCGTTAATCTCATCATTTAGTGGTCTGATTAATTCTTACCTTCTTACCTCGTATGAAAAAAGAAAGGATAAGAGGGAGCATGTTAAAATTTGCCTCTGGATTATAGCACCCCTAGAAAAACTCTGAATTATACTCCTTCCTTCCACAATGTAGTGCATATAGTTTTTCTGAGAAGTCAAACTTTACATACTTTGATCAAATTAATTTGTAGAGAAATATATATACATCTAAAATACCATATACATATCATTAGATACATCAAATTTGGTATTGCAGATATAAATAGTTTTCTCTATAAACTTGGTCAATGTTTGTAAAAGTTGACTTTCTGAAAAAACTATACGCACTATATTATGAAACGGATAGAGCATTAATGAAAGAAAACGATCATTAAGAAAATATTCAGATGTAGAATAGTTACTTTTAATAAATAAAAACCCTGTAAAACATAGAAATAGACAGAAGCCCTCAAGGATATCTTCACGAGATGAACATGTTATCGCTCGCTTAGTCGTCATTGCATCACCAGAGGAGAGAACAAAAAAGAGATGAGCAACAGCTATGTCGTCCACATAGATTTATAGAGGGTAGCTCCTAGTTTGTCATCGCATTGATCACACACCGCGTACGACATGATCTGGGGAAGAAGACAAATCGGCGGGGGCCGTGCCCCAATCTATGACGTTGGTTGGGCTAGGGTCACCGACGAGAGCCGACGACCTAGCCCTGTGGATGAGAACAACCAGCACATAGTTAAAAATCTAATATATATTTTGCCGATAAGGAGATTAAACTAATTAGGAGATGGAGGTCACTGGTGTTCATCGCATCGGAAATTTCACGACCTTTACATCTCTTTCCAGAATGAGCTCACCGAGTGTCATTCTGGTCCTGATCTCATATGCACCTGTTATGAATAGTAAACTCTCAGAAAATAGAAAAGATCAAATGATTCTGGATTTATTTTGCACAAGCATTGCTTAGTTTTATACCTGTGTTTAAATTTTTGTGATAAAATAGCATTCGTTGGTATGTGGGCAAATAAAAAACAGTGCCCGAAAATAGTTTCAAAAATAGTATTTTGGGGGATCAATTTTCCTCTTTTTTTTCTCAGGTCTCCGTGAGCGCCATTTCATCACAAAACTTTGCATGCATGTGAAATCGCTCATCAATGTTTATAGAAAAAGTTCAGAATTGTAGAAGTTTTTGCTATTTTTTATAGTTTACCGTTCATCCTGGTGCATGTGCACCCGGGAGCAGAAACTATTATATGTCCGACATGACGAGGTCCTCATACACAGGGGCGGAGCTCTGTAGGGGCCAAACCGGGCCATGGCCCGCCCAGAAATTTAACAAAACAAATATACCTATGTGTCATCCTAGCCCAGCCCACGAACAGACACTGTATCGCATCCCCATCCTCTCGTCTCACGCATGCACAAGAACACACATCCCCTAATTCCCCTTCCTCTCAGCATGTGGCCGCCGTGGACAGGAGCACCGTCCACTGGAGCGCGCCGCCCGCTGTCTCGCGTACGCGGAGCAACCGCTGGAGACGCCCGCGCCCCGCTGGATCTTGGCTCGCCCTCGCCGCCTCGCCCCTGCCCTGTTCCCTCGCGCCGTCGCGCGGTCGCGCCGCCCACTCGCCCAGGCGCTCACTGTCGCGACTCGCGAAGCTACCGCCGCGGCGATGGCCGCCGGGATCTTGCGGTTGTTCTCCTCCTGTCCTCCAACCCCCTGCTGCCCAGTCCCTGGCGCTGCCCCTGCCGCACCACACTTCACACACAGCACCAACCAGCAGGGCAACACGGGCAGGTAATAATCTTCCCCCAAGTTCCTAATTTGATAAGCAATAGTCTGATTTTGTTAAGTTCCATACATCCAGTGATCAGATCTACTACTGCTAATGATAACTAATAGCCCGATCTTATGCAAATTGACATAGGTAGTCATGGGCACGGAAAATCAGACTCAGAGAAGAATTGATTTGGTGTTTAAAAGGAAAAGAGATGATATAACTGATGTTGAGGATGACCATGTATTGCCCTTGCTTGAATTCGAACAGCAACAACCTGAACAACAACATAACCAAGATGGAGGAGTTCGAACAAATGAAGCTGTTACATTCCGAGGTATTGAGTTCTTGCAGCGAGATCCTGGATTGCACCCTCAAATTTGGCAATATCCACCAGACCAGAGAGATATCGTGAGCAGAGCATATTTGATGTTAGGTCCTAATGCAACACCCGCCTAGAGAACTATAAACCTTCTGGTGAACCAGGGCATCAACACCGCTTCCAGTATAGTTGGTTTGGTGATTTTCCGTCATGGCTAGAGTACTCGCAGGAGAAAAGTTGTGTGTATTGTCTATATTGCTTTGTCTCCAACAACAAAGAGAATACACGAGGTGGTTCTCATGTCTTCACGGTACATGGATTTGACAGTTGCAAGAGGGTTTGTGGGAAACATTGTGCATTCTTGACTCACATAGGATCTGGACCATGCTCATCACTCAACAATGCAGTCACTAGTGGTCATGCCTTAATGAAACAACCTTGCCATATAGAGAATGTTACAGCTGTGAAGGACAAGGAGAAGGTGGACTCATGGTTGAACTGTACGTTGATACATATATATTACATATACATATCTACTAGCTCAATCTTGTGACCTGGGTGCTTGTAACATGCCCTTATGAGTCAGAATTTGAAAAAAAAATTGTGCTCTTCTTAAGTCTGGCCCGTCCAACTTTTCCGTTCAAGCTTCGCCACTGCTCATACACACAACCAAAAATATACCTTCGTACATTCAGTCCTCTTTGTACTCCGTATTAGTCTAGCGAATGCTTGTATAGTACGAACAGAGACAAGTGACGTGGAGAGAGCAGCAGCAGCAGCAGCAGCAGCAGCGAAGGAGATGAGGAAGGGATCATGAGAAAAGTCAGAGGTGCATGGGATACCGACTAAGTTTTTTTACCGGAGCCGGGAGCTACCGATGGAGAATCTGCCGTTCAATTGCTTTCTCTGAGATTCGTGCCAGCTTTTTGTGTATAAAGTAAAAATAATTTACTATGCAATACAAGCAGTAGACAAAGGAATACATCTGTGCATGTCAGATGCGTGGCAGCTTTAGATGTGACTTGGTGGAAAAGGATGGCGAATGGGTTCTCTCCCCCAAACAAAGTAGTTGCATTTTATTTGCTGATCATATTTTGAATGGTTAACAGCTTATGAACCAAATTTCCATTAATGAATTTTTTTGTACATTTGAATTCAGGGTGATAAGACCTTTAAAACAAGACCGGTCTTGGATACAATTTGGCTAGATTGAATTTTTACTGGTTCAATTAATTTCACATTACAAAAAATAGGATTTTACTCATTTCAATAAACAGAGTTTACTCATTCAAAAAAATTATTTCACTAATTTGAAATACGGATTTCACTCATTTACAAATTGATTTTATTATTTCAAACTAATATTTCATTTATTTCAAACAACTGATTTCACTCAGTTGAAAAAACTTACTTCACTCATTTCAGAGAACACATTAGATTCATTCATTTGAAGTACTATATTCCACTTGTCTAAAAAACTTATTTCACACATCACAAAAAAAAATATTTTCAAACTTTGTTTCACTCGTTTCAAGAAACTAATTTCACTTATTTCAGAAAACACATTACATTCAGTCAATTGAAATACTATATTTCACTTGTTTCAAAAAGTGATTTTACTCGTTACAAAAGATAGATTCCGCTCATTTCACTAGTTTCAGAAAACACATTACACTCACAATATACAGAAATAAATAAGGATTTTTCACAAAAATAATATTTCAATTAAAAAACTATTTCACTCATATAAAAAATATCATTCAAACACATATTTCTCTGCAGTAATTAAAATCTATGAAATTAGTGAAATTAGATTTTTGAACTAAGTGAGATCTATGAAAATAGCTACTTTTTGAAATGTGTGAAACATGTTATTTTTAAATCTGACTGACAGAAGCAGTTTCACACAGAGTGAAATAACATGTTTCATATGTTCCATATATAGAGTGAAATAAATTTCGAACACTGAAATAAGCAGTTTCGCACAGAATATATAGTGAAATAAGTTAACTGAAATGTTGAAAATTAAATGTATTTGAAATCTATCCAAAATTGATCTTGTTCTAAAGGTCTTGACACCCGGAGATCAAATATATAAAATATTTCACATATGTAATTTTGGTTTAAAAGATATTAACGGTTGAAAATGTCAAATGAAATTTAAATGGGTACCTTTGTTATGGGGGCCAGAGGAGGAAAGTATGTCTGAGCCATGCATGCATCGTACTAACAAAAAGTGCTGACAAAAGTTGACAAGACGTTTTATACATGATGATGTTCAACAAAATACAAAGAAATACTAGTATGCATGTAGACAGCCTGCAGCAATCTCCAAGAATTTAAGGATGGATTTAGCACCAGTACATCCCTGCACCGGTAAAAAGAGGTTTGCGCATGGGATACCAGGTAGAGACGACGATTCGCTCCCTAAACTAACGAAGCGGCGGAGTAGCTTCCGACATGCTACGGGCCGATTGTACAAGAGAGTATAGATACCATCGATCTTTCATTTCCTCAAGTCAATACTCCCACCGTACCAAAAATATAAGACATTTTTTAGACTATATTAGCCTATAAAAACACCTTATATTTTAAAACAAAGTAGGTATTATATAGTCAGACACATACATATGTTCTATAAACATATGGATAAACATGTATCATATGTGAAAGTCCGTCTCTTCGCCGGGACGATCTTGGCACGGGTGGCCTCCTCTGGCCCAGATGGGATCCGGGTCCCCCCTGGCCGGGCATGGTGCTCACCGGCCGGTCTGCCATGGCAGCCGGCGTGCCATCCTTGCTGTGCCCCTCTCCTCCCGACCCCCCACCACCCTCACACCCTGCTCGGCTCCAGGTCTACCTCCCGATGAGGCGGCCGTGGAGGCATGGGGTTGTGCCCAGCGGCGGTTGCTTCCTGCAGTGCGCCGGTCGAGGATTTTGGTTGCATGTGAGCTTCACCACCCACCCCGCACGGCCCCCCTCCCCCTAGCAGGGGCGGCTTCGGCCCGGTGGCAATGGACCTGTGCTCCTTCCTGCGTCCATGGTCGGCCGGCGCGGCTTCGAATCCGGCACACCATGGGGGTTGCGCTCTTTCCGACACCTTTAGCTCGTTGGCTCCTCGGCACCTCCGCACCATCACCCTGCTGGTGTCCTTGGTTGGCCGTCCACCCCGGCGCATCTCTGTTCTTGGCACGCCTCAGGAGTTGCGTCCCTTTCCAGCTCCTTTGGCTCGGCTGCACTCTGTTGCTCCGTTCCCGGTGGCCTTGATCTACGCTCTTTCCATATCCTGGTTTGTCCGGGGCTCCGGCCACCGTCACATCCTGCTGTCATTCTCTTCGCTCAGCGCTGCAACCTTACCCTCTTCCGGAGCTCGCACGTCCGGCGGCGCCCGGTGCCTCCTCCGGCATCGGGTGTGGCTCCCCTTCCTACAGACACAGTTCCGGCCTATACTTGACTTTCTCTTCTCCGACTCGTGCTCTGACGGCTTGGGATTGCTCGGAATGGCCAGGGCGAAATCCAACATTCTATATATGCTGGCAACGGCGATACCTGTAGGTGTCGTTCCCTTCTTGGAGGCCTTGTCATGGCCATGATCTTTGCCCCTCTTCGAGCTTCAGGGGAACCCCTAGGTCCGGTTTTCTGGATCGGACAGCGGCGGCGGCGTCTTGGTGTCGTTCTCCTTTGTGAACACGTTGTCTTATTTGCTCGTGGCATCCTCGGTGCTGATTTCGAACTTCGAAGATGACGGTCGTCTAGTTGTTGGTCGGATTTTTTTCTCTAGCCAGCGAGTTTAGTTGTGTTTTCTTTGCTTGAGTCGAGTTTCTCATGTCTCTCTATTTCGGGCATCATGTTCACGCCTCTTGCGTCCGTGACATGTGTTGTACCACCTTATGTACTCATTCTAACTTCTTCTATCAATGCAATGATACGCAAGCTTTGTGTATTTGCAAAAAAAACATATATCCATGTGTATTTTGCACAATCGGGCCATATATCTTATCACGATACAAAATTTTATTTTTAGAAGAGCTGACCACACATGCCATGTGGTATACTATGTGTGTACAACTTTAACTAGTACTTCCTCCATTTTTATTTACTTTGCGTATTAGTTTTGGTCAAAGTCAAACTTTGTAAACATTGACAAAGTTTATAGACAAAAATATTAACATATACAATAACAAATCAACACCATTAGATTCATTATCAAATGTACTTTGACATCATATAGATTGTTATGGTAAATATTTATATTCTTTTCTATAAACTTGATCAAACTTTGAAAAGTTTGATTTCAGTCAGCTCTAATATGTGGAGTAAATAAAAACAGAGGGAGTACTACTACTATAGAATACATGATCTTACTGCCTACCACTACTACCACTATTATTACTCAGTAATTACAATTGAAACATTCATCGCAAAAAAAATTACAATTAAAACAAGCCGTAGTAATTAAACACATAAGTACTACTACCTCCGTTTCAGTTTACAAGTCCTGCGCGAATACCTAAGTTGTCAATTTTATCACCCTAATATAAACATATAACACAAAAATTATACCTTTTGAAAGTAGAAACTCCGAAGTTTATGTTGGTATATTTTTTGTAATATATGACTTGTATTAGGTTGGTCAAATTAAGGACATAGAGGTACGCCCACGCCCTGTAAACTGAGAGAGAGGTAGTACCACACGACCTCACGCGCGCTGCTGCTAGCTGGCCATGCATATCGTTCAGACCATAAGATCGATCGTTTCGATTCCATTGATGGTGCACGTACGTAGGTCATTTCTGGCTTCTCCCGCTGTACACAAAATACAAAGGTGGTGGTCAGTTAAACCCGACAAGCTGTACATGCACGCGGCCGCCTCGACGCTGTCTCTGCCCGACTCGTACGTACGTGGGTGTGGGGGAGAGATCATCGCCTGTGGCTGCGGCAACTTGAAACGTAGATCACGCGTACGTGCGTTCATCTGCTTAATACCTGTGGCTCGGCACGGTGAAATCGTTTGGGACGAGATGGCGACGGCGAGGAGCAAGCGGCCGCGGCTCGCCGGCACCAAGATGACGAGCACACGGCGCCAATGGCGGCAGCGGCGTGCCGTGGTGTGGACAAGAGTACACCGCCGGGAAAACCGGGTACTGAGGGACCATCACCGGCGCCTGCCCGCCTGCAGCAGGCAGCTGCATGCACGACGGCGGCATCACCCCCAGCGGCAAGAATGGCGTCGGTATGGCGTATCCGGCGGCCGACATCATCTGCATGCATGCCAAGTGAAAGTATCTGTCAGGCTGATTACTTCACGTAGATATATAGAGAGAGATTTCGAGACTCTCATGCAATAAACAACTAATATAAGGAGTACGTACCTGGATTTGGTGCTGGAGTGATTTCACGTACTTGATGACCTCCTCCAGCGTCGAGGCCTTGTCAGTCTGATGATAAAAAATTGTCATATGCCGGTCAAAATTACTCCTTGCATGCTACATCTTAATGTTGATTTAGGTCAAACATAATGTAAAAAGTTGCAACCATGGCACTCTAGTAGAAATAGATACAAATACTCCCTTCGTTTATTTTTAGTCTGCATATAAAATTTGATCAAAGTCAAATTTGTAATTTTGACTAATTTTATATTAAAAAATATCAACATTCACAATATAAAATCAATATTGTCAGATGCACCATCAAATGTATTTTCATGCTATATAGTTTTAGTATTATAGATGTTTATATTTTTTGATATAAATTTGACCAAAACTTTGTGTAGTTTGACTTTGACCAAATTGTATGCATGGAGTAAAAAGAAATGGAGGGATTACTACAAATGATGAAATGATTTTGCCAAATTAGTGTGCATAAGTAGTATAGTACTACCTTGCTGCACCTGGGCGTCAGCTGCTGCAGAGTCCTCACCTTGTCGTTGATCTTGTCTCGTCGCCTCTGCGTGCATGCATGCATGCATGCAAATTAAGCCCATCATGTATATACATCAGCAATGTACGTAAGTACGCATGCATGTGTATCCGATAGCTCCATACCTGCTCGGCTGCCTTTCCGGAACAAGACCTTCTTCGGCCGCTGCTCGACCGCCCATGTCGGCAGTCGCCTGCGCCATCCGCCGCAAGGCTGGTGGTCGGCGCGTCGCCGGAGGCGACACTGCGGTGCCCACCGCCGATGCCACAGCTGCTGCTGGGCATGGTGTTACCTCCCTCAGGCTTGGTCGTCGTCGTGGCGGTCGCAGCGCTCCGAGGCTCCTGCTCGAAAACCTGGCAGAGCCACGACGCCATCTCGGCGTCGCTTGCCATCGCTTTTCCAGAAGGGCTATCGGCGGCGAAGTACGTGGGCAGAGGAGACGAAGGTGGCAGCGGCAGAGGAAGATGATCGACCATCAAAGTCTTTTCGTGGACGACGTCGACGGAGCTACCTGCGCCGCCGCCGCCGTCCCCGCGCAGCAGCAGCTCGAGCAACTCGTGGCTGCAAAGTACCGCCATGAAAACATGTACACTCCGCGCGCCCGTGAACAATGAACAAAACCGGACGGCACTCACGTGAGGTAGTAGTCGTCGAGCGCGCGCAGGTTGTCGTGGTCGTGGCCAACTCCAGGGACATCACCCTGGTACCCGGGCACCTCGCCGTCCATCAGCTCCTCCCGATCCGGTGGCAAAAAGCTTAGCCAGAGGTTGACTTGGAGATCGACGAGAGCCAGCGACTGGAGACGCTGCCAGGCCCAAGGGTGCATATATATAGCTTCACGTCATAGGTTCCTAGCACGCAGCTAGCTAGGGCACACATGCACGCACGTACGTACACGTGGCGGGACTGTGGAGCGGAAGCAGCAGGATTTTGAGCTTTTGTCGGCGCACGGTTTGCTGCTCGACGGCGGCAGCGGTATTTCACCGCCGCGCGCGGCGGCCGCTGGCATGCGGGCATGGTGTGGTGGGCGTCGGCCGGCGGGCGCATCCGAATCGGTGGTCTGATTCGCTACGTGTTGTTTTTATATATGTCGACGGGCGCGCGAGGGCGAGGGCCTTCGTGTGTGGCGGAGACGACGGACACGCGTGCGGGCTTCTTCGGATCTGACGAGATACGCTGCAGCATGGACCTAGAGTTACCTAGGAGTGGGATCGTGCCGACGTGGACGAACGGATGGATGCGCGATGAGTTCGTGACTTAGGATCGAAGCAAAGCTGTGCATGGGTCGGTTTGTATCAGCCCAACCCACGGGCGGTATAGAAAAGGAGGCCCACGTGCGGAGGCGACGGCGTACGGCACTAGATTGCCTACAAGCCCATGTGCCCATTCAAACCCAAGAACACCGTGCCTTCTTCCAAATCACTAGTTAACGGTTTGCCTTTGTAAAGATCACTCCTCATTTTCTCAGGTGCTGGAAAACATCACATTGCATGTGCGTACTTATCGGAGTTTTTCATTCTTTTTATAGATTCATTTAATCAAAAAAAGTTATCTCTAAAATAGTGTGTCCAAATAACGACCATTTTCACCATTGAATTGTTGGCGTCAAGATCTTCGAAACTGGATCACATGTTAATAGATTTCCACCAAGGTTTTTTTTCACAAAAAACCTCCAGAAAAGCAGGAAATAAAAAAAAGCTAAAAAATAAACAGGAACCCTAAAAATCAAATACCAAAATGTAAAAAACAAAAAAACAGCATCTGAAAAAAAACATAAACTGAAGAAAGAACAAAGCCCGAAAGCACGGTTGCGATTTTCTACTTATTTTTGGAAGCACAAAATATGTTTTTTTCCTTTTTTTTTCAGAATAGCACATGATGTGCTTTCACAAAAGCAAGGTTGTGCTTCTTGTAAAAGCACAACTGTGTTTTTCCCTTTCTGAGTAGAAGCATAGTTGTGCTTCTGACGGAAGCACATGTTATGCTCCTCACGTAAGCAAACATGTGTTTCCACAAGAAACAAAATCATGCTTCTCGTGAAAGCATAAATTTATTTTGGAGAAGCACATATGTGCTTCACCGACAAAAACCAAAAATTCCAAAAAACAAAAGAAGAAAAAGCATCTAAAACCTAAAAATGCTTGGATAAAAAAAAGAAACTTGGAAGGAGCGACCAGCACGTGACAAGTGGGGACGGCACCATTTGGCTCACTCTCAAGTCACAAAAATGACTCTTGCGAGGCTTCCGCGATGGGTAATCGCTCATTAGCTAGTCCCTACCTTCTCAATGTTGATCCTTCATGCCACCGCCTTTAGGCATTCACTACCATGTTGCGACGACACCTTTGACATACTCACACAAACCAACTCTAGCACAACAGCCATATCGTCCCGACTCATAAAATATGACAATTTAATCTGAATGACAATCTAGCAAAGTCCTCGTATGTTTCCATATCAACATAATTTATGAAGCCCGCTTCATAAACAAGCTCCTAGCCTCCAAATATGGAGTTTCTTGGGGGGGGGGGGCGTTTGGAGCTCGCTTCATTTCCGACTGCCTGCGGGGGACAATCACTTTCTTCCTCCTCGCACCATGGCCTCCTGTCGGCGATACAGAATACAACCTCCCCCGGGGCTTGCTAAAGATGTTGGGTTTGCTTGGCTCCAGATGAAACCTAGCAAAACTTTGGTCGACACAAATGAACGACGACGTCCTCGGGCGCTTTTGGCCTCCTGTGAAGCGTCGTCGTGGAGCTCCTTCACCTCCCTTGTCGTTTGCACCTCATTTCTTGAGGTGACAACCCAAGATTTGTCATTGGTCGAAGCGGGTGTCGGAAACGTATCATCGCTTCCCGATGGGGTGTTGCCTTAGAGGTCCGATCTTTTGACCGACAATAGTGTGTTGTGTTGTCTTGCAAGTGCTATTGGCTAGGCAAGTGAGTGGTCTCAGGGCTAGTGTGGACATCAGAAGGGTGATTTTGTTGTTGTATGGTGCCGGGTTTGGTCAATTGGATGCCAAATTCAATGACTTGGTGGGTTCATGGTCATGGGGTTGGTGTGGAAGCGAGAGCGTTGGCTCCGAAGATTATTGTTGAGTGTCAGATCTAGTCGTTTGTGTGGCAGTTATCAACTCGATGGGTACGCGGCCTTGGGGTCGGTGTGTCTGTGTTAACACTTTCTAAGGTGACTTTGGGTCTTGTTGTAGGGTGCCGATTTTAGTCGCTTGTGTGGCAAAGTCATCGATCTATTGGGTATGCAGTCTCAGGGCAGGTGTGTATTGAGATATATGGTTTTGGGCCAGATGCATACTAACTGAGCTTGAGCTCAGATGAACAGTGAAGTTTAAAAAAAATCTGAAATTTTTTTTGCAACTCACATTGAGAAGTTTTTTTTACATGTGTGCAAGATTTTGTGATGAAATCATATTCGTGAAAGTGTGGAAAAAAAACAAAATCAGTACTACAAAGAGACCGTTTTTGGAACATCAATTTTTTTTGCAAAGCATCGCTTTTGTTTCTTCACATCTTCACGAATGTGATTCCATCACAAAAATTTGCATACGTGGGAAACTTTTCGTAATATTTATTGCAAAAAAATCATTTTATATACTTTTTGGATTTTATTATTCACCGAGCTCATTTGAGCCCGAGCTGATAAGGGCACCTTCGTTTTGGGCCACTTTTCTTTATTAATTGATCCTTTCTCTTCATCTTTTTTGTCATCTGATCCTTGTAAAGTAGGGTCTAGTATATTGTCCTTGTACACGTATTTGTATATGTATATGATACGTCTTCATCGTATTTACTTTTCCAAACACTTTTGACCTTGTTTTGGACTCTAACTTACATGATTTGAATGAAACTAATCCGGACTGGTGATGTTTTCAGCAGAATTGCTATGATGTTATTTTTGTGTAGAAATAAAAGTTCTTGGAACGACCTAAAAATCAACGGATTACTTTTGGATTATATAAAAAATACTGACAAAAGAATCAAGGCCAGGGGGCCCACACCCTGTCCATGAGGGTGGGGGCGCGCCTACCCCCCTAGGCGCGCCCCCTGCCTCGTGGGCCCCCTGGTGCTCCTCCGACCTCAACTCCAACTCTATATATTCGTGTTCGGAGAGAAAAAAACCAGAGAGAAGGATTCATCGCATTTTACGAACGGAGCCTCCACCAAGCCCTAATCTCTCTCGGGAGGGCTGATCTGGAGTCCGTTCGGGGCTCCGGAGAGGGGAATCCGTCGCCATCGTCATTATCAACCTTTCTCCATCACCAATTTCATGATGCTCACCGCCGTGCGTGAGTAATACCATCATAGGCTTGCTGGATGGTGATGGGTTGGATGAGATTTATCATGTAATCGAGTAAGTTTTGTTAGGGTTTGATCCCTAGTATCCACTATGTTCTGAGATTGATGTTGCTATGACTTTGCTATGCTTAATGCTTGTCACTAGGGCCCAAGTGCCATGATTTCAGATCTGAACCTATTATGTTTTCATGAATATATGTGAGTTCTTGATCCTATCTTGCAAGTCTATAGTCATCAATTATGTGTTATGATCCGTTAACCCCAAAGTGACAATAATCGGGATACTTACCGGTTATGACCGTAGTTTGAGGAGTTCATGTATTCACTAAGTGTTAATGCTTTGGTCCGGTACTCTATTAAAAGGATGCCTTAATATCCCTTAGTTTCCAATAGGACCCCGCTGCCACGGGAGGGTAGGACAAAACATGCCATGCAAGTTCTTTTCCATAAGCACGTATGATTATATTCGGAATACATGCCTACATTACATTGATGAACCGGAGCTAGTTCTGTGTCACCCTATGTTATAACTATTGCATGAGGAATCGCATCCGACATAATTATCCATCACTGATCCGTTGCCTACGAGATTTTCATATATTGTTCTTCGCTTACTTTTCCGTTGCTACTGTTACAATCACTATAAAACCAAAACTACTACCATTACTTTTGCCACCGTTACCACTACTATCATATTACTTTGCTACTAAATACATTGCTGCAGATATTAAGTTTCCAGGTGTGGTTGAATTGACAACTCAGCTACTAATACTTGAGAATATTCTTTGGCTCCCCTTGTGTCGATCAATAAATTTGGGTTGAATACTCTACCCTCGAAAACTGTTGCGATCCCCTATACTTGTGGGTTATCAAGACTATTTTATGGCGCCGTTGCCGGGGAGCATATCTCTATTCTTTGAGTCACTTGGGATTTATATCTGTTGATCACTATGAAGAATTTGAAAGATCAAAGAACCAAGATTTTTTTCTCAACTACGAGGGGAGGTAAGGAACTGCCATCTAGCTCTGCACTTGATTCACCTTCTGTTTTGAGTAAACTTGCGACACCTACTCCTGCTATTCATTCTGATATGTCGCATGTTATTGATGATTCCACTTCTGCTTTGCATGATACTTATGATGAAACTACTTCTATGCTTGATACTACTGTGCCGCTAGGTGAATGTCTTGATAAACAACTTGCTAGGGCTAGAGAGAATGAAATTATTGAAACTGATAATATTGATGAAAGTGATGATGAAGATTCTCCCCCTAGATATGAATTGCCTGTTGTGCCTGAGGGTTATGTTATGGATGAAGAAATTGCTAGAGACTTCTTAGCTTGCAATGATAGATGTGATCTTAAGAAATTATTAGCTAAGCTTAAAGAAAAAAAAAATCTTTGAATGCTAGAATGAAACATGACCCTGCTTTTGCTACTTCACCTATCTTTATTACTGATAAGGATTATGATTTCTCTGTCGATCCTGAGTTAATTACTTTGGTTGAATCTGATCCTTTCTATGGCTATGAATCTGAAACCGTTGTGGCACATCTTACTAAATTAAATGATATAGCCACCCTATTTACTCATGATGAGAAAACTCGCTATTACTTTATCCTTAAGTTGTTTCCGTTCTCATTAAAGGGTGATGCTAAAATATGGTTTAATTCTCTTGATCCTGGTTGTGTGCGTAGTCCCCAGGATATGATTTATTACTTCTCTGCTAAATATTTCCCCGCTCATAAGAAACAAGCTGCCTTAATGGAAATATATAATTTTCTGCAAATTGAAGAAGAGAGTCTCCCACAAGCTTGGGGGAGGCTTCTCCAATTACTTAATGCTTTCCCTGATCATCCTCTCAAGAAAAATGAAATACTTGATAACTTTTATAATGGACTAACTGATGCTTCCAGAGACCACTGATGACCCACAAGTATAGGGGATCTATCGTAGTCCTTTCAATAAGTAAGAGTGTCGAACCCAACGAGGAGCAGAAGGAAATGATAAACGGTTTTCAGCGAGGTATTCTCTGCAAGTACTGAAATAAGTGGTAACGGATAGTTTTGTGATAAGATAATTGGTAACAGGCAACAAGTAACAAAAGTAAATAAATTGCATCAAGGTGGCCCAATCCTTTTTTGTAGCAAAGGACAAGCCTGGACAAACTCTTATATAAGGAAAAAGCGCTCCCGAGGACACATGGGAATATCGTCAAGCTAGTTTTCATCACGTTCATATGATTCGCGTTCAGTACTTTGATAATTTGACATGTGGGTGGACCGGTGCTTGGGTGCTGTTCTTACTTGAACAAGCATCCCACTTATGATTAACCTCTATTGCAAGCATCCGCAACTACAACAAAAGTATTAAGGTAAACCTAACCATAGCATGAAACATATGAATCCAAATCAGCCCCTTACGAAGCAATGCATAAACTAGGGTTTAAGCTTCTGTCACTCTAGCAACCCATCATCTACTTATTACTTCCTAATGCCTTCCTCTAGGCCCAAATAATGGTAAAGTGTTATGTAGTCGACGTTCACATAACACCACTAGAGACTAGACAACATGCATCTCATCAAAATATCGAACGAATACCAAATTCACATGACTACTAATAGCAAGACTTCTCCCTTGTCCTCAGGAACAAACATAACTACTCACAAAGCATAAACATGTTCATAATCAGAGGGGTATTAATATGCATAAAGGATATGAACATATGATCTTCCACCAATTAAACCAACTAGCATCAACTACAAGGAGTAATTAACACTACTAGCACTAATCCCGGACATGAAGACAAGAATCGGATACAAGAGATGAACTAGGGTTTTGAGATGAGATGGTGCTGATGAAGATGTTGATGGAGATTGCCCTCTCCCGATGAGAGGGGCGTTGGTGATGACGATGGCGATGATTTCCCCCTCCGGGAGGGAAGTTTCCCCGACAGAACAGCTCTGCCGGAGCTCTAGATTGGATCCGCCAAGGTTCCGCCTCGTGGCGGCGGAGTTTCGTCCCGAAAGGTTGCTTATTCTTTTTTTTCTTGAGAAAGACTTCATATAGGAGAAGATGGTCATAGGAGAGCCACCAGGGGGGCCACGAGGTAGGGGGCGCGCCCTGGGGGGGCACCCTCGTGAGCAGGGTGTGGGCCCCCTGGTCTTCATCTTTGGCGAGGATTTTTCATTATTTATTATAAGGTATTCCGTGGAGTTTCAGGACTTTTGGAGTTGTGCAGAATAGGTCTATAATATTTGCTCCTTTTCCAGCCCAGAATTCTAGCTGTCAGCATTCTCCCTCCTTATGTAAACCTTGTAAAATAAGAGAGAATAGCCATAAGTATTGTGACATAATGTGAAATAACAACCCATAATGCAATAAATATCGATATAAAAGCATGATGCAAAATGGACGTATCAACTCCCCCAAGCTTAGACCTCGCTTGTCCTCAAGCGAAAAGCCGAAATCGAAAAATATGTCCACATGTTTAGAGATGAAGGTGTCGATAAAAATAAAATACGGACATGAGGGCATCATGATCATTCTTAGAACAGCAACTTATATAGTTCTTGTCATATGATATCTTATGCTAGAGTAATAATTCAATCACAATATCAAGTATGAATCGTAAACTTCATTGAAAACTAACAAACTATAATCTCAGTCATTTAGGCAACTGCAATTTATCATAACATAGGAAAGAGTCAATGTATAAGAGCTTTTCAGCAAGTCCACATACTCAACTATCATATAGTCTTTCACAATTGCTGACACTCACACAATACTTGTGGGCATGGAGTTTTAATCGGACACAGAGAAAGATAGGGGCTTATAGTTTTGCCTCCCAACATTTTACCTCAAGGGTAATGTCAACAGTAATAATTCATGAAAACTCACATCCAATTAGCCATATATACCAAGATCTTTCCAACATACTGTGCTTGCCAAAGGATAAAATGTAAAAAGGAAGGGTGAAGATCACCTTGACTCTTGCATAAGGTAGAAGACAATAATAAAAGATAGGACCTTCACAGAGGGAAGCAGAGGTTGTCATGCACTTTTATGGATGGATGCACAAAATCTTAATGCGAAAGAACGTCACTTTATATTGCCACTTGTGATATGAACCTTTATTATGCAGTCTGTCGCTTTTATTACTTCCATATCACACGATCGTATAAAGCTTATTTCCTCCACACCAATCAATCATACATATTTAGAGAGCAATATTTTTATTGCTTGCACCGATGACAACTTACTTGAAGGATCTTACTCAATCCATAGGTAGATATGGTGTACTCTCATGGCAAAACTGGTTTAAGGGTATTTGGAAGCACAACTAGTATCTCTACTTGGTGCTGAGAATTTGGCTAGCATGAGGGGGAAAGGCAAGCTTATCATGTTGGAAGATCCAAGACAATATAATTCATCTCAGATGTAAGAAAACATAACCCATTACGTTGTCTTCCTTGTCCAATGTCAACTCTTTAGCATGTCATATTTTAATGAGTGCTCACAATCATAAAAGATGTCCAAGATAGTATATCTATATGTGAAGACCTCTCTTTATTTATTACTTCCTATTAATTGCAACGATGACCAAAACTATGCTTGTCAACTCTCAACAACTTTTATTCATCATACTTTTTCTATGTGAGCTCATTACTCTCCATGACATCCATATGATCTCTTTGTTTCTTTTTCTTTTTTTCTTTTTTTCTTCTCTTTTATTTGGGATCATGGAAAAAATAAGCAAGCCCTTGACTCAATCACTAATCTTTATTATATAGCTCACGGACTTGATTACATAGAAGGATAATAAAGCAAAACTCACAACTAGATCATGCCAAGAACTTTATTCTACTAGATCAAAATACTACTAATAGGATTGAACTAAGAAAAACGGTAAAGATAGGAGTTGTGATTGTGATACGATACCGGGGCATCTCCCCCAAGCTTGGCAGTTGCCAAGGGGAGTGCCCATACCCATGTGATTATATCTCCTTTGTTGGTGAAGAAGATGGAGTTGTTGATGACGGATAGTCGCACATCGAGCGTAGGAGGTCTTCTAACTTGCGGATAATGCCCTTGAGTGCGATGACATGCTCCTTCAACAAAATATTTTCACGTGTGAGATACTTATTTTGTATACGAGCCAACTCAATCATCTTGAAAGCTTCGATCTCTGTAGGGGTAAGAAGGTTATGATCCAGTTGAAGGGTGTCTTCTGTTGCTGGAACTTGGTCCTCCATGGCCTTCTTGATCCCTTCATCCTTGTTGATCTCCATAGGTTCTTCTCTTTTCAGCTCTATCTTCATTAGCCAAGCATCGTTGCCCTCATGGTTGGAGGAGGAGGGAGACGACATAGTGCCTGGCCTTGACAACCCTGACAGAAAACAACTCGAAACAAAGACAGGAGATTTTTGCATGATACGGGAGTCAAAACCCCCGGGAGATTATATAATGAATTTTTACCGACCAAAATACGTATCGTGCAAGAAAATGGAGTCCGGAAGGCACACGAGGAGCTCACGAGGTAGGGGGGCGCGCCCAGGGGGTAGGGCGCACCCTCCACCCTCGTGGGGCCCTCGTGTCCTTCCCGGACTACTACTTAATTTTCTATTTTTCTAAAAATTCCAAAACGGAGAAATATTGCCTTAAAAATTGTTTTGGAGTCGGTTTACTTACCGTGCCACATACCTATTCCTTTTCGGAGTCTGAAACATTCTGGAAAGTGTCCCTTATGTATTCCTCCGGGGTTACGGTTTCTATAATATTGGTTTCAATATTTATGGGATTACCTGAGATATAATGTTTAATTCTCTGACCGTTTACCACCTTCGAATTTGTTCCTTCGAAATTGTTGATCTTTATGGCACAGGAACGGTAGACCTCCTCGATAACATAGGGGCCTTCCCATTTAGAGAGAAGTTTGCATGCAAAAAATCTTAAACGAGAGTTGTACAGCAATACATAATCACCTACATTAAAGTCACACTTTTGTATCCTTTTGTCATGCCATATTTTAACCTTTTCTTTAAACAACTTGGCATTTTCATAAGCTTGGGTTCTCCATTCATCAAGTGAGCTAATATCAAATAACCTCTTTTCACCGACAAGTTTGAATTCATAGTTGAGCTCTTTAATAGCCCAATACGCCTTATGTTTTAGTTCGAGAGGTAAGTGACATGCTTTTCCATATACCATTTTATACGGAGACATACCCATAGGATTTTTATATGCAGTTCTATAGGCCCATAATGCATCATCAAGTTTCTTGGACCAATTTTTTCTAGACCTATTGACAGTCTTTTGCAAAATTAATTTGAGTTCTCTATTACTCAATTCTACTTGACCACTAGACTGTGGGTGATACGGAGATGCAATTCTATGATTGACGTCATATTTAGCAAGCATTTTACGGAAAGCACCATGAATAAAATGTGAACCACCATCAGTCATTAAATATCTAGGGACTCCAAACCTCGGAAAAATAACTTCTTTAAGCATTTTAATAGAAGTGTTATGATCAGCACTACTAGTTGGATAGCTTCTACCCACTTAGTAACGTAATGAATAGCAACTAAAATATGTGTATATCCATTAGAGGCAGGAAAAGGTCCCATATAATCAAAGCCCCAAACATCAAATGGTTTGATGACAAGTGAATAATTTATAGGCATTTCTTGACGTCTACTAATATTACCAATTTTTTGACATTCATCACAAGATAGGACAAACTTACGGGCATCCTTGAAGAGAGTAGGCCAATAAAAACCGGATTGCAATACCTTATGTGCAGTTCTATCTCCCGCGTGGTATCCTCCATAAGTTTCGGAGTGGCACTTGCGTAGGATTTGTTCCTGTTCATGCTCAGGTACACAATGTCTAATAACACCATCTACTGCTTCTTTATAAAGATGTGGGTCATCCCAAAAGTAATGTCTCAAATCATAGAAGAACTTTTCCTTTTGTTGGTATGTGAAGCTAGGTGGTATAAATTTAGCAACTATGTAATTAGCATAATCAGCATACCAAGGGGCACTACGAGAAGTACTTATGACATTTAATTGTTCATCAGGAAAGCTATCATAAATAGGTAGTGGGTCATCAAGAACATTCTCTAACCTAGATAAGTTGTCTACAACGGGGTTCTCAGCTCCTTTTCTATCAACAATATGCAAATCAAATTCTTGTAACAAGAGAACCCATCTAATAAGTCTAGGTTTATCATCTTTATTCTCCATAAGATATTTAATAGCAGCATGGTCAGTGTGGATAGTTACTTTAGAATCAACAATATAAGGTCTGAACTTATCACAAGCAAATACAACTGCTAAAAGTTCTTTTTCAGTAGTAGCATAATTTCTTTGAGCATTGTCTAGAGTCTTACTAGCATAATGGATAACATTTAGTTTCTTATCAATTCTTTGCCCTAGAACAGCACCTACGGCATAATCGCTAGCATCACACATAATTTCAAAGGGTAAATTCCAATCAGGTGGCTGAACAATAGGTGCAGAGCTTAATGCTTTCTTAAGTATTTCAAATGCTTCTACACAATCGTCATCAAAGACAAATGGTACATCTTTTTGTAATAAATTAGTCAGAGGCCGAGAAATTTTTGAGAAGTCCTTAATGAACCTCCTATAAAATCCAGCGTGACCAGGGAAACTTCTTATACCTTTGATGTCCTTGGGACATGGCATCTTTTCAATAGCATCAACCTTGGCTTTATCAACTTCAATACCTCTTTCAGAAACTTTATGCCCCAAGACAATACCTTCATTAACCATAAAGTGGCACTTTTCCCAATTCAAGACAAGATTAGTTTCTTCACATCTCTGCAAAACTCGATCAAGATTGCTCAAGCAATCATCAAAAGAAGATCCATAGACGGAAAAGTCGTCCATGAAAACCTCACAAATATTTTCACAAAAGTCAGAGAATATAGCCATCATGCATCTTTGAAAGGTAGCAGGTGCATTACATAAACCAAAAGGCATACGTCTATAAGCAAAATTACCAAAAGGGCATGTAAAAGTAGTCTTTGATTGATCTTTAGCCGACACAGGTATTTGAGAGAAACCAGAATAACCATCTAGAAAGCAGTAATGTGTATGTTTGCATAATCTTTCTAGCATTTGATCGATAAAAGGTAAGGGGTAATGATCTTTCTTAGTAGCCTTATTTAATTTGCAGAAATCAATTACCATCCTATAACCTGTAATAATTCTTTGTGGAATCAATTCATCTTTATCATTAGGAACAACAGTAATACCTCCCTTCTTAGGGACACAATGAACAGGACTTACCCACTGACTATCAGCAACGGGATAAATTATACCTGCATCTAGAAGCTTTAGTATTTCTTTTCTTACCACTTCTTTCATTTTAGGATTCAGACGTCGTTTAGGATCACGAACTGGTTTGGCATCTGCTTCCAAATTTATTTTATGTTGACATAGAGTGGGACTAATGCCCTTAAGATCATCAAGAGTATACCCAATAGCAGCACGGTGCTTCTTCAGAGTTTTCAATAATCTTTCTTCTTCATGCTCTGAAAGGTTAGCACTAATAATAATAGGATATATCTTCTTTTCATTAAGATAAGCATATTTAAGATTATCAGGCAACAATTTAAGCTCAAACACGGGATCTCCCTTAGGTGGAGGGGGATCCCCTAGGATTTCAACAGGCAAATTGTGTTTCAGCATAGGTTCTTGTTTAAAGAATACTTCATCTATTTCCCTTCTTTCATTCATAAACATATCATTCTCATCATCTAGGAAATATTGTTCTAAAGGATCACCAGGAGGTACGACAATAGAAGCAAGACCAATAATGTCATCCTTACTAGGCAATTCTTCTTCACGGTGTTGTTTACTAAATTTAGAGAAATTAAATTCATGAGTCATATCATCCAAGCCAATAGTAACAACATTCTTTTCGCAGTCTATCCTAGCATTAACAGTGTTTGAGAAGGGTCTACCAAATATAATGGGATAAAAGCTATCTTGTGGGGAACTAAGAACAAGAAAATCAGCAGGATATTTAGTTTTCCCGCACAAGTCTTCAACATCTCTAAAAATTCCCATTACTAAAATAGTATCTCTATTAGCAAGTTTAATTGTGACATCAATATCTTCTAGCTCAGCAGGTGCAATTTCATGCTTGATTTCTTTATACAAGTCATAAGGTATAACACTAGCACTATCACCCATATCACATAAGCCATGATAACAATGATCTCCTATTTTAACAGAAATAATAGGCACGCCTACCACAGGTCTATGTTTATCTTTAGCACAAGGTTTAGCAATTCTAGCAGTTTCACTGCAGAACTGAATAACATGCCCATCAATATTATCAGACAAGAGCTCTTTAACAATAGCAATATTAGGTTCAACTTTAACTTGCTCAGGAGGTGTATATGTTTTAATATTGCTTTTACGAACCACAGTTGAAGCTTTAGCATGATCCTTTATTCTAACAGGGAAAGGTGGTTTCTCAACATAAGAAGTAGGAACAATAGGATCATTATAAGTGACAGTCTTTTCTTCAACTTTAATAGGTGCAGCTACTTTTACTTCTATGGGAGGATGATATTTAAACCACTTCTCCTTAGGGAGATCAACATAAGTAGCAAAAGATTCACAGAAAGAAGCTACTATCTCAGAATCAAGTCCATATTTAGTGCTAAACTTACGAAAAATATCGGTATCCATAAAAGATTTAACACAATCAAACTTAGGTGTCATACCTGACTCCTTACCATTGTCGATGTCCCAATCTTCAGAGTTGCGTTTAATTTTATCCAATAAATCCCATTTGAATCCAATAGTCTTCATCATAAAAGAGCCAGCACAAGAAGTATCAAGCATGGTGCGATTGTTATCAGAAAGCCGAGCATACAAATTTTGAATAATCATTTCTCTTGAGAGCTCATGGTTGGGGCATGAATATAACATTGATTTAAGCCTCCCCCAAGCTTGAGCGATGATTTCTCCTTCGCGAGGCCAAAAATTATATATATAATTGCGATCACGATGAATAAGATGCATAGGGTAATACTTTTGATGAAATTCCAATTTCAATCTTTTATAGTTCCATGATCTCGTATCATCACATAGCCTATACCATATCAATGCATCTCCCTTCAAAGATAAAGGGAAGACCTTCTTCTTAGCAACATCATCGGGTATACCTGCAAGCTTAAATAATCCACAAACTCGATCCACATATATTAGGTGTTCATCAGGATGCTTTGTTCCATCTCCTATAAAAGGATTAGCTAGCAGTTTTTCTATCATACCCGAAGGATACTCATAAGGAATTTCATTTTCATTTTAATTTTCAATAGGTTCAATAGGTTGAGGAGCAACTCTTTGCTCTACTGGTCGAGGTGAAGATACCCCGAACAAGCCCCTCAGAGGATTACTGTCCATAATAACAAGTGACAGTAAATTTCAGCACACTATATAAATTTTTCCTCACCAAATTCCACCTACCAAAGGCGCTTCACTCCCTAGCAACGGCGCCAGAAAAGAGTCTTGATGACCCACAAGTATAGTGGATCTATCTAGTCCTTTCAATAAGTAAGAGTGTCGAACCCAACGAGGAGCAGAAGGAAATGATAAACGGTTTTCAGTAAGGTATTCTCTGCAAGTACTGAAAAAAGTGGTAACAGATAGTTTTGTGATAAGATAATTGGTAACGCGCAACAAGTAACAAAAGTAAATAAAGTGCAGCAAGGTGGCCCAATCCTTTTTTGTAGCAAAGGACAAGCCTGGACAAACTCTTATATAAGGAAAAGCGCTCCCGAGGACACATGGGAATATCGTCAAGCTAGTTTTCATCATGTTCATATGATTCGCGTTCGGTACTTTGATAATTTGACATGTGGGTGGACCGGTGCTTGGGTGCTGTTCTTACTTGAACAAGCATCCCACTTATGATTAACCTCTATTGCAAGCATCCGCAACTACAACAAAAGTATTAAGGTAAACCTAACCATAGCATGAAACATATGGATCCAAATCAGCCCCTTACGAAGCATCGCATAAACTAGGGTTTAAGATTCTGTCAGTCTAGCAACCCATCATCTACTTATTACTTCCCAATGCCTTCCTCTAGGCCCAAATAATGGTAAAGTGTTATGTAGTCGACGTTCACATAACACCACTAGAGACTAGACAACATGCATCTCATCAAAATATCGAACGAATACCAAATTCACATGACTACTAATAGCAAGACTTCTCCCTTGTCCTCAGGAACAAACGTAACTACTCACAAAGCATAAACATGTTCATAATCAGAGGGGTATTAATATGCATAAAGGATCTGAACATATGATCTTCCACCAATTAAACCAACTAGCATCAACTACAAGGAGTAATTAACACTACTAGCAACCTACTAGCACCAATCCCGGACATGAAGACAAGAATCGGATACAAGAGATGAACTAGGGTTTGAGATGAGATGTTGCTGATGAAGATGTTGATGGAGATTGCCCTCTCCCGATGAGAGGGGCGTTGGTGATGACGATGGCGATGATTTCCCCCTCCGGGAGGGAAGTTTCCCCGGCAGAACAGCTCTGCCGGAGCTCTAGATTGGATCCGCCAAGGTTCCGCCTCGTGGCGGCGGAGTTTTGTCCCGAAAGGTTGCTTCTTCTTTTTTTCTCGAGAAAGACTTCATATAGGAGAAGATGGTCATCGGAGAGCCACCAGGGGGGCCACGAGGTAGGGGGCGCGCCCTAGGGGGGGGCACCCTCGTGAGAAGGGTGTGGGCCCCCTGGTCTTCATCTTTGGCGAGGATTTTTCATTATTTATTATAAGGTATTCCGTGGAGTTTCAGGACTTTTGGAGTTGTGCAGAATAGGTCTCTAATATTTGTTCCTTTTCCAACCCAAAATTCCAGCTGCTGGCATTCTCCCTCCTTATGTAAACCTTGTAAAATAAGAGAGAATAGCCATAAGTATTGTGACATAATGTGAAATAACAACCCATAATGCAATAAATATCGATATAAAAGCATGATGCAAAATGGATGTATCAACCACCTGGATAGTTGTGCTGGTTGTGTTTTCAGGGAAAGTACTGTTGATCAAGCTGAATTGCTAGTGAATAATATGTTGAGTAATGAAAATGATTGGACACTTCCTGAACCAACTCCTAAGCCAACTTCGAAGAAAAGGGGTATTCTTTTTCTCAGTCCTGAAGATATGCAAGAGGCAAAGAAATCTATGAAAGAAAAAGGTATTAAAGCTGAAGATGTTAAGAATTTACCACCCATTGAAGAAATTCATGGTCTTGATAACCCGACACAGGTAGTAAAGGTAAATTCTCTCTATAGATTTGATGAAGGTGATATCCCTCGTTGTAAGTCTGCTAGCCAATGCTTAGATGAGTTTGATAATTTTATTGTTAAACAAGAAAACTTCAATGCTTATGTTGGTAGAAAATTGAAACGCAATGCTGATATGCTTTAACACTTGAGTGATTATATGTCTAGAGTTAAAGGTGAACTTAAACTTATTAGTAAACATGCTTCTATGGTTACCACTCAAGTAGAACAAGTACTTAAGGCTCAAAATGATTTTTTCAATGAATTAAATAATAAGAAAAATAATAATGTTGTTAGAGTTATGACTAGAGGGGGTAAAATGACTCAGGAACCTTTGTATCCTGAGGGCCACCCCAAGAGAATTGAGCAAGATTCTCAGAGAACTAATATTGATGCACCTAGTTCTTCTAAGAAGAAGAAGAAAAATGATAGAACTTTGCATGCTTCTAGTGAACCTGTTGTTGACACATCTGAGAATCCCAATGATATTTCTATTTTTGATGCTGAAACACAATCTAGTAATGAACAAGAACCTAGTGATAATGTTAATGATGATGTTCATGTTGATGCTCAACCTAGCAATCATAATGATGTAGATATTGAACTTGTTGCTGATCTTGATAACTCACAATCAAAGAATCAATGTTATGATAAGAGAGACTTCGTTGCTAGGAAGCACGGTAAGGAAAGAGAACCATGGGTTCAGAAAACCATGCCTTTTCCTCCTAAACCATCCAAGAAAAAGGATGATGAGGATTTTGAGTGCTTTGCTGAACTGATTAGACCTATCTTTTTACGTATGCGTTTGACTGGTATGCTTAAAATGAACCCTTATGCTAAGTACATGAAAGATATTGTTACAAATAAAAGAAAGATACCGGAAGCTGAAATTTCCACCATGCTTGCTAATTACACTTTTAAGGGTGGAATACCAAAGAAACTTGGAGATCCAGGAGTACCAACTATACCATGCTCCATTAAAAGAAACTATGTTAAAACTGCTTTATGTAATCTTGGAGCCGGTGTTAGTGTTATGCCTCTCTCTTTATATCGTAGACTTGATTTGAAGAAGTTGACACCTACTAAAATATCTTTGCAAATGGCCGATAAATCAACTGCTATACCTATTGGTGTTTGTGAGAATGTGCCTGTTGTGGTTGCAAACGTTACTATTTTAATGGACTTTGTTATTCTTGATATTCCCGAGGACGATAGTATGTCGATTATCCTTGGTAGACCCTTTTTGAATACCGCAGGGGCTGTTATTGGTTGCAACAAAGGCAATGTCACTTTTCATGTTAATGGTAATGAGCATACGGTACACTTTCCGAGGAAACAACCTCAAGTCCACAATATCAATTCTATTGGAAAAATTTCAACAATTACTATTGGAGGTTTTGAACTTCCTCTTCCTACTGTCAAGAAGAAATATGATATTCTTATTGTTGGGGACGTGCATATCCCCGTTGAGGTAACCTAGTGTTATTCGAAATTTCTTCGGTTTCATGCGATTCGGAATGAGTTTGTTAACAAGACTTGATCAACCTTGTTAGTGGATTCCTTTTGATGAGAATGAGATGGATGAAGTTAGAAAGCACAACTTTCTGTACCCTCCTTTTACTTTCTGTTATTTATATTAAATAAAGTAAAAAATAGTATTTTCTGTCTATTTTCTGAATTATCCTTGCAATAAAAAATACCCCGAAAATAAAAGTTCTCCAAATTCCCTGAAAATGAAATATGATTTTTTCTAGAATATTTAAGAATTATTGGCACTGAGAACACCTCAGGGGGACCCACCATGTGCCCATGAGGGTGGAGGGCGCGCCCCCTGCCTCGTGGACCCCACGTGGGTCCCCTCCACTTATCCTTGCACCCACACACTTCGTCTTGCTCCAGAAAAAATCATCCACCAGCTCAAACCCGAGTTCTTGCTCTTCTTGCTGCCATTTTCGATCTCCTTTCTCAAAGCTCCATTCACAAAACTGCTTTGGGGGATTGTTCTTCGGTATGTGACTCCTCCAATGGTCCAATTAGTTTTTTCTCTAGTGCTTTATTTATTGCAAATTTTTTCTGCTTAGGTGACCCTATTCTTGAGCTTGCATGTCAAATTTATGTGGTCAAAAGTAGTTTTAATGCATGATATGGCCTGTAGGCACTTGTAGGAGTAGTTGCTATCAATTTTGTTGAGTTTGGTTCACTTTTATTTCGAGTCACTAAAAATTTCAGAAATTTTTAGAAAAAGATGAAGAGATTTTTGAGGGGCTCATCGAGCCGAAGCTCGAAGGATAAGCAAAGTGAAGAGAATAAGAAGCCCAAGTATAATCTCCCTCGTACTGCGGAGGTTCGGCCGTGTGAATGGCCTTGTGATGAGTTCTTGGGAGAAGCCGGGATTTATGAAGATTTTTATTATTTGGTTGAGAATGTAGGCCTCACCGACTTCCTCCACGACCAGCGCGAACAGTATCTCTTACTCACCAGTATTTTTGTGCAAAATTTTCATTTCCATGCTAGGAGATCACCACCTTCGGTGGAATTTTATTTATATGATGAGCATAAGGAGATGTCACTCTAATATTTTTGCCGGGTTTGTATGATACCCTTTGAGGGCAGCATAGAGGAACCACATCGTAATGATGTGGAGGGATTTATTGATACGATTGCTGTAGGGGAAACAAGGAAAGTTTGTGATGCAAGAATCACTAGCATACAGTTTCCTATTCTATGTTACTTTGCAATATTTGCTAGTAGATGCTTAATTGGTCGCGGGAACTGTGGAAATCTTAGTGCCCCGGATATTGTTATTTTACGCCATGCTTTGTTTCGTGATACTACTTTTAGTTTAGGCGCTATTGTTGCTAAACAGTTAAATCTGAAGCATACAAAGGGTCCCATCTTGGGAGGCATCTTCGCCTCGCACCTTGCTGCACACTTCAACATACCTTTTAGGCATTATGAGAAAGAGGAAAATTTGTTGCCTCATATTTTTCTAGATTACAAGAGCATGGTAGCACATGATTTTATTGTTAAGCATAAGAAGAAGATGCTTAACTATAGACTGATATTTGATAAGAAACACTTTGAGAATATTACCCTTCCCGCTCCCTCTTTGTTCAACATATTTTCAGGCACGTACCTTGTTTTGCCGGAGGCCGTTCAGGCATACCAGAGCCTGACATCAGCTCCAGAGCCGGAGCCACTATCTGATCCTCACCGTCAGTCTGTTTATCAATGGGATCCGGAGGAGATCGCCAACCAGTGGCACCTCGAAGACCCTCCTCAGTACACCGGAGAGGGCAGTTTTGATCCATGGGCATAGACCAACTTAGGCCAAAAGCCTAAGCTTGGGGGAGTACATATTTCTCACCGACGTTACATTCATGTTCACACACTCATTCCAATTGTCGGTGCTCATACTTTTTCTTTGTATCATCCATGCTAGTTTATTTTCTTTTTAAGCTTTCTTCTTATGTGTTTGAAAAACCTTATTAAAAACCAAAAACAATTAGTTGTAGCTTTTAGCTAGTTTACTTTTCATGCATGTAGTAGTAGTAATTAAAAAGAAAACCCAAAAAGATTTCTCTTTCTTCTTTTGCTTGTTGGGAGCTTTCCCGTGTAAATAATTTTATTTCCTTTCTTTTCCTTGGGGGTCGAGAGGAGAAGACCCCGATGAAATTGTTGAGTGGCTCTCATTTGCATTATTGTCGATCTAACAAAGAGCCCATATTACCTTGTCTTCTCCCATGTATTGAATGCTTGCAGATTTCTAGCTTAGTCCGATGCACGTGCACTATTATTATTATCCACACCATTCAGTCATGCAAGTGAAAGGCAATAATGACGATATATGATGAATTGATTGAGATGAGAGAAGCTGGTATGAACTCGACCTCTCTTGTTTTCATAAATATGATTAGTTCATCATTCCTGATTCAGCCTATTATGTATGAAACATGTTTGCAATGACAATTAGAGATTATAGTTTCCCATGCCATGCTTAATTTGCTAGGAGTTTATAATGGTTTACCTTGCATGCCAACATGCTATTAAAATGGTTGTGATGTGGTATGATAGGGTGGTATCCTCCTTTGAACGATTCGAGTGGCTTGACTTGGCACATGTTCACGCATGTAGTTGAAACAAAATCAACATAGCCTCCACAATATTTATGTTCATGGTGAATTATATCCTACTCATGCTTGCATTCAGTGTTGATTAATTTTAATGCATGTTCATGACTGTTGTCGCTCTATAGCTGGTCGCTTCCCAGTCTCTTTCTAGCCTTCACTTGTACTAAGCGGGAATACTGTTTGTGCATCCAACTCCATAAACCCCAAAGTTATTCCACATGAGTCCACCATACCTTCCTATATACGGTATCTACCTGCCGTTCCAAGTAAATTTGTATGTGCCAAACTCTAAACCTTCAAATAAAAATTCTGTATCGTATGCTCGAATAGCTCATGTATCAACTAGGGTTGTCTGTATCTTCCATGCTAGGCGGGTTATTCTCAAGAGGAGTGGACTCCGCTCCTCATTCACGAGAGAATGGCTGGTCACCGGGATGCCCAGTCCCATGCTCAAATCAAATCAAAATAATTGCAAACAAAACTCCCCCAGGATTGTTGTTAGTTGGAGGCACCCGTTGTTTCGGGTAAGCCATGGATTGATGCTTGTTGGTGGTGGGGAGTATAAAATTTACCATTCTGCTTGGAACCGCCTATAATGTGTGTAGCATGGAAGATATTAATTAAGATCTCTCGGTTGTTGAGATCTCTCGGTTGTTATGTTGACAATGAAAGTATACCACTCAAAATATTATTCATCTCTATTTCAAAACCGAGCTCTGGCACCTCTACAAATCCCTGTTTCCCTCTGTGAAGGGCCTATCTATTTACTTTTATGTTGAGTCATCATCCTCTTATTAAAAAGCACCAGTTGGAGAGCACCGCTGTCATTTGCATGTATTACTATTAGTTTACATTGAGTATGACTTGACTGGATCTCTTTTACCATGAATTACAATTTCCAGTCAGCCCTTGATCTTCAGGGGTGCTCTGCATTTATGTTTTGCGGTCTCAGAAAGGGCTAGCGAGATACCATCTTGTTATATCATATTATGATTGTTTTGAGAAAGTGTTGTCATCCGAGATTTATTATTATTGCTCGCTAGTTGATTATGCCATTGATATGAGTAAACATGAGACCTAAATGTTATTGTGAATATGGTTAGTTCATAATCTTTGCTGAAAACTTGAATGCTGGCTTTACATATTTACAACAACAAGAGCAAACAAAGTTTGTAAAAGTTTTTCTTTATCACTTTCAGTTTATTCAACTGAATTGCTTGAGGACAAGCAAAGGTTTAAGCTTGGGGGAGTTGATACGTCTCCATCGTATCTACTTTTCCAAACACTTTTGCCCTTGTTTTGGACTCTAACTTGCATGATTTGAATGGAACTAACCCGGACTGACGCTGTTTTCAGCAGAATTGCCATGGTGTTATTTTTGTGCAGAAATAAAAGTTCTTGGAATGACCTGAAAATCAACGGAGATTATTTTTGGAATATAAAAAAATACTGGCGAAAGAATCAACCAGGGGCCACACCCTGTCCACGAGGGTGGGGGGCGGCCCCCCCCCGCCTCGTGGGCCCCCTGGTGCTCCTCCGACCTCAACTCCAACTCTATATATTCGTGTTCGGGGAGAAAAAATATGAGAGAAGGATTCATCGCGTTTTACGATACGGAGCCGCCGCCAAGCCCTAATCTCTCTCGAGAGGGCTGATCTGGAGTCCGTTCGGGGCTCCGGAGAGGGGAATCTGTCGCCATCGTCATCATCAACCTTCCTCCATCACCAATTTCATGATGCTCACCGCCGTGCGTGAGTAATTCCATCGTAGGCTTGCTGGACGGTGATGGGTTGGATGAGATTTATCATGTAATCGAGTTAGTTTTGTTAGGGTTTGATCCCTAGTATCCACTATGTTCTGAGATTGATGTTGCTATGACTTTGCTATGCTTAATGCTTGTCACTAGGGCCCGAGTGCCATGATTTCAGATCTGAACCTATTATGTTTTCATGAATATATGTGAGTTCTTGATCCTATCTTGCAAGTCTATAGTCACCTATTATGTGTTATGATCCGTTAACCCCGAAGTGAAAATAATCGGGATACTTACCGGTGATGACCGTAGTTTGAGGAGTTCATGTATTCACTAAGTGTGTTAATGCTTTGGTCCGGTACTCTATTAAAAGGAGGCCTTAATATCCTTAGTTTCCAATAGGACCCCGCTGCCACGGGAGGGTAGGACAAAAGATGTCATGCAAGTTCTTATGTCATGCAAGTTCTTTTCCATAAGCACGTATGACTATATTCGGAATACATGCCTACATTACATTGATGAACTGGAGCTAGTTCTGTGTCACCCTATGTTATAACTATGGGACTTTTACATCTATGCCCTTAACTCGAACCCACTACTCAGTTTTGCCCCTAATTTTTAGGTATGCTCAGTTTTGCCCCTCCGCCGTTAGTTTCACTTATAGAAATGCCCTTCTCTGCCGTTACCATCCGGTCAAAGGTCTTTGACCGTCCTGAAAAAATAGCAAAAAAAATCAAAAAAATATGAAATTTGGTGGGATCGAAGATAGTCATGTCCGCAAGGCGCGTGCACATTTTCATGCTGTTCGGACACTCCGGGAGCTCGTGTCAAACGAAAACATAAATTTTGTACGCATGCGAGCAGTAAATTCAAAAAAAATAGAAAAAAAATCAAAAAAATATGAAATTTCGTGGGACTCAAGATATTCAGGTGCGCAATATGTGTGCACGTTTTTGTTGTGTTTGGACATTGTAGGAGCTCGTGGAGAAAAAAAAACAAATTTTAGCTCAAAAAAACTTTGAAAAAATACACTATTTTGTTTTTTTTTCTCTAGAGCGCCCCGTACGTCATTTGATCACCAAAACTTGCAAGCACTTTGTGCACTGAAGCCTCTTTGACGCCAAATAAATTCAAATTTTTTTGAACTTTTTTGCTCTTTTTTTCGAATTTACTGTTCATAGGCATAAATTATTTTTTTTTCCTTTGCCACGAGCTCCCGGAGTGTCCAACCAACACAAAAATGTGCACGCGCCTTGCGGACATGACTATCTTCGATCCCACCAAATTTCATATTTTTTTGATTTTTTTTGCTATTTTTTTTTGGATGGTGAAAGTACTTTGACCGGACGGTAACGGCGCAAAAGGGCATTTCTATAAGTGACACTAACGGCGGAGGGGCAAAACTGAGCATACCTGAAAATTAGGGGCAAAACTGAGTAGTGGGTTCGAGTTAGGGGCAAAACTGGAATTGGCCCTAACTACTGCATGAGGAATCGCATCCGACATAATTATCCATCACTGATCCATTGCCTACGAGCTTTTCATATATTGTTCTTCGCTTATTTACTTTTCCGTTGCTACTGTTACAATCACTATAAAACCAAAACTGCTACCGTTACTTTTGCCACCGTTACCACTACTATCATATTACTTTGCTACTAAATACTTTGTTGCATATATTAAGTTTCCAGGTGTGGTTGAATTGACAACTCAGCTGCTAATACTTGAGAATATTCTTTGGCTTCCCTTGTATCGAATCAATAAATTTGGGTTGAATAATGTACCCTCGAAAATTGTAATTGAAATTATTAGCAATGATAGACATGAGGCTGGATGTCAACCACCCCACGCAAAACCCTAAACCCTGTGTTTCAACTTGGTATCAGCCAGGTCGGGCCGCCGCCGCCGCCAGTATCTCGCACTGCCGCCCGAACCTCTCTCCGCGTAGCCGCTGCTTCCGATCGCTGCAGCCATCCATCCGTGCAAGCTAGACATCCATCAGCACCGCGTGAGCTAGCCATCCATCCACATCCATCCGCTCACTGATGTTGCCGCGCGAGACGTCTAACCGCGCCGCCGCTTCCGGTCGCAGCTGCCGCGCGAGCCATCTTCCGCGACTGCCGCCGCGACTTGCTCCGCTGCCGCCACGCACTGTCCCTTCTACGCTGCCACTACGATGTCGTCCGCCACTACGCCCGTCGCCCAAACTAGCGGCACCATCGTCTCTTCCCCCGTTGCCTCGATCCCCGCCGCGCTCGCCGTCCCGACGATCTCCGTCCGCCTCGGTCGCCAGAACTTCATGCTCTGGGGGGTATCACCATCACCGTTCTTGTCGGTGCAAACCTCCACGGACACCTCGATGGCACCAAGGCGGCACCGGCCAAAACACTCGTTGTCGGCACCGGCGACGCTGCTACCACCGTCGCCAACCCGGAGTACCACCAATGGTGGGTTCAAGATAAGTGCGTCAAGGGGCTTCTTCTCACCTCCATGGATGAGGATATTGCATGCCAACTCATTGGCTACGAGTCGGCGCATGCGGTGTGGACAGCCATCGCCGCCATGTTCGGCGCCCAGAGCCGCGCCAATGTCCGGCACATCCGGCGACAACTTCAATCGCTGAGGAAGGACGATTTGTCTGCCGCGGAATACATGCACAAGATGAAGGCCCTGGCCGACACTATGGCCGCCGCTGACTCTCCAATCCGCGCTGATGAGCTTATCGAACACATCCTCACCGGCCTCCGCTCCTCCTACAACTCCATCGCCACCTCCTTGGGCATGAGTAACACAGCCATTGATATGTCTCCATCATATCTATAATTTTTGATTGTTCCATGCCAATATTCTACAACTTTCATATAGTTTTGGCAACTTTTTGTACTATTTTTGGGACTAACATATTGATCCAGTGCCCAGTGCCAGTTCCTGTTTGCTGCATGTTTTTTGTTTCGCGGAAAATCCATATCAAACGTAGTCCGGGGATAAAAACTGACGGAGATTTTTTTGGAATATATGTGATTTTTGGGAAGAAGGATCAACGTGAGACGATGCTCGAGGGGGCCACGAGGCAGGGGGCGCGCCCTGGGCCCTCATGGCCACCCCGTAAGGTGGTTGGTGCCCTTCTTTCGCCGCAAGAAAGCTAATATCCGGATGAAAATCGTGTCCAAAATTCAGCCAATCGGAGTTACGGATATCCGGGAATTTAAGAAAAGGGGAAAGGGCAGAATCTGGAACGTAGAAATAGAGAGAGACAGAGAGACAGATCCAATCTCGAAAGGGCTCTCGCCCTGTAGCGCCCCGAGACCGATGCGCCAAGTGTCTTCCAGTTATTCGTTGTTGCTGCCTTGTCTTTCGCTTGCGTGTGGCATCTTGTCATGTCATCATGTGCATTGCATCATCATGTTTTCAAAACTTGCATCCGTCCTGGTCTCCTCGTTCTCTCAGTTGTCCGTTCTAAGTCCAGGCACACTTGCACGCGCCCGCGGCACGTTCGAAATATTATTTTATAAGTGGCCGGAAAATGTTCTCGGAATGGGATGAAAGTTGGCATGCGGTGTTGTTTTTTTGTCAGTAGGTCGCCTGCCAAATTTCATCGCATTTGGAGATCGTTTGATGCCCCAACGGATAACTATTGCGACAATATAGTCGGTCTATCGCTGGACATTTTCGGTCTCCGAAAATAGTCGCCGGGCATCTCCCTTTTCTCTTCTATCAGCCTGAGGCCTTCTGCACAGCCCACTACCACTCACCGTCAGGCCCTACCTGAACTCTCTTGTCAGCCCGCGGCCCTCCTCGCGCGCGTCCGAAAGCTGTCCCGGACCCGACCCGGGCAGTCGTCACCGTTGGATCCGGATCATCCCCAAACGTCTACAAAACATCTCTGTTTTATTATTTGATCTCCCTAGCCTATTTATCCAGGACCGTCCGATTAAGATTGGAGGGACCTTTTACCCCTAAACCTAATCGACTTGCTATATATACAGGGCAAACCCTAAAATCTAGGGACTTTGTCCCATCCACCAAATCCCTCTTGTCACCGTCACCGCCACCCAGTCACCATCCCCATCGGGATCCTCCCAGATCCATCCACCCATTCCCAGCCGATCCCAACCACCTCCCTCGTTTTCAGCACCGGGCCAACCTCCTCCTCCCCTCGATCCACCCAATCCCGCAACCTCCACCTCGCCTGGCCACTCCGGCGACCTGCAAGCCGGCCACGCGCCACCGCCCAAGGGCCCCGCCGTCCCCGACCTCCCCACGGTCCACCTCGCCTCGTCGTCCTCGTCTCCTCGCGACCGCGAGCCTGTCCTCGGACGCGCCTCCTCTGGTTCCCGAGGCCGAGTCGCCCCGTGCCCGCAACCCCGCGTCGACCTCCCCTGCCTCATCTGCGTCGTCGGAGCCCTAAGGAGTTTGCACCGTACATTCCCGCATCCCGCTCATCCCGGAGTTCCCTGCTTCGCCAAGACCACCGCCGCCGCTTCGCTCAAGCGACCGCAGCCTCGGGAGGAGCCCGAGAGCCTCCTCCTGCTCGACCCTGCCGCCTCGCTGCGGACTTCATCCAGTGTGGACCTCGCCGGAGCTCCGCAGGTCGTCGTGCGCCCCTGCTCCTCCTTCTCTTTCCCTCACTTCCTCCCTGACCCTTTCTTGTGCCCGTGTCCTGCAGGAGCTCATCGCGCGCCGACCGTTTCGAGCTCCAATCCGCGACTCCCCTTGCCGGATTTGAACCCAGGCACCTCCCCGCGCTCAGTTCCGCCTGTTCCGGCCGGTTCCCGTCGACCCTATCGCCAAGACCCTTGCCGTTGTCTTCTCCATTGCCATGGTTTTGCTCTTGTTTCTGTTTCTTCAGGAACGAGAACAGCAACAACTTGTCTCGCACGCGTTGACCGAGCGCAGGGCTAGCAGGCCCAGCTGCGCGCCCCTGCCGGCCTCCCCTCTCCACCAGCCGGGCCAAGGCCCGATGTGAGCCGCCCTCCAGATCCCCTCTTCCTGTTGGGCCAACAAGATTCGGCCCATATAGTATTTTTTCCCTCGGGACGAATTTAGCTATTACCCAGTGTTTTACAAATTTGCAGAAAAACCCTCCATGTTCGTGCATTTAATAACTCATCATCCGTGCACCGGATTAGAATGTTCTAAATATGAAAAATGTTTAGAATTTTGTGTAGATTCATATTATACAACTTTCATCCATGCTTAACATGTTTAAAATGTTGTTTGATTAATTTTGCTCATATGCCATGCTAAAATACTTTAATTCATAACTAAATAATCATAGCTCCAAACTTAACAAACTTTATATGTAAATGGGGTAGAAAAAATGCCTAGTTTAACATGGTGCACTCATCTTGCATGTTTAACAACTCTAAAATTATGTTTAGGGCAGAACAGTACCAAATCCATAAATATGCACATGAGGATTTTCCGGACTTGTTGTTTGTTGTTCCGGCCTCATTTAAACTTGCCTAGATAGGTAGTTTTCTTTTGCTTCACCTATTGCCATGTTAATCAACATTTAATATTGTTGGGTACATAAACAAGAGAGAACTAAATAAGTCATGTGGTATTTTCTTCAATATGCAACTCCGTTGCATATTGAGCTCCACTTAATTTGTAGTGTTGTTTGTTGCACTTTGCCATGCCATGCTTCATTAAACCGGGCATGCATCATACTTGGTTGTGCATCATGCCTTGGTTATGTGATGGTTGTTTGCTTCTTTCCGGTGTTGCTTCTTCGGGTTGGTTCCGATAACATTGCGTTTGTGAGGATTCATTCGAATTCGTCCGCTTGTCTTCTTCATGGACTCGTTCTTCTTCCTTGCGGGATCTCAGGCAAGATGACCATACCCTCGAAATCACTTCTATCTTTGCTTGCTAGTTGCTCGCTCTTTTGCTATGCCTATGCCTCGATACCTACCACTTGCTATATCATGCCTCCCATATTGCCATGTCAAGCCTCTAACCCACCTTTCCTAGCAAACCGTTGTTTGGCTATGTTACTGCTTTGCTCAGCCCCTCTTATAGCATTGTTAGTTGCAGGTGAAGCTGAAGCTTGTTCCTTGTTGGAACATGGATATTGTTGGGATATCATTATTATATCTTGTTTACTTTAATGCACCTATATACTTGGTAAAGGGTGGAAGGCTCATCCTTATGCCTGATGTTTTGTTCCACTCTTGCCTCCCTAGTTTCCGTCATACCGGTGTTATGTTCCTTGGTTTTGCGTCCCTTACGCGGTTGGGTTATAATGGGAACCCCTTTACAGTTCACTTTGAATAAAACTCCTCCAGCAAGGCCCAACCTTGGTTTTACCATTTTACACCTAAGCCTTTTCCCTTGGGTTCTGTAGACTCAAGGGTCATCTTTATTTTAAACCCCTGGGCCAGTGCTCCTCTGAGTGTTGGTCCAACCTGTCAGCCGCCGGTGGCCACCAGGGGCAACTCTGGGTTGGCCTACCGGAAGTTTGGACAATCCGGTGTGCCCTGAGAACGAGATATGTGCAGCTCCTATCGGGATTTGTTGACACATCCGGGCGGCTTTGCTGGTCTTGTTTTACCATTGTCGAAATGTCTTGTAACCGGGATTTCGAGTCTGATCGGGTCTTCCTGGGAGAAGGAATATCCTTCGTTGACCGTGAGAGCTTGTGATGGGCTAAGTTGGGACACCCCTGCAGGGTTTTGAACTTTCGAAAGCCGTGCCCGCGGTTATGGGAAGATGGGAATTTGTTAATGTCTGGTTGTAGAGAACTTGACACTTAACTTAATTAAAATGCATCAACCGCGTGTGTAGCCGTGATGGTCTCTTCTCGGAGGGTTCCGGGAAGTGAACACGGTGTTGGAGTTATGCTTGAATGTAAGTATCTCTAGGATCACTTCTTGATCATAGTTTCTCGACCGTGCTTTGCCTTCTCTTCTTGCTCCCATTTGCGTATGTTAGCCACCTTATATGCTAGTGCTTGCTGCAGCTCCACCTCATACCTTTTACCTACCTATAAGCTTAAATAGTCTTGATCGCGAGGGTGTGAGATTTCTGAGTCCCCGTGACTCACAGATTACTTCCAAAACCAGTTGCAGGTGCCGTTGATACCAGTTGCAGGTGACGCAAACCAGCTCAAGGAGGAGCTCGAGGAATATCGTGTTCGTTGTGTTGTTTCATTTCCAGTTGATCAGTAGTGGAGCCCAGTCAGGGCGATCGGGGATCTTTTGCATTAGGGGTAGTCTTCTTTTATTTTGGTTCCGTAGTCGGACCTTGATTGTATCTGGTTGATGTAATGCTATATTTATGTATTGTGTGAAGTGGCGATTGTAAGCCAGCTCTGTACCTCTTTCTTATTCAGTACATGGGATGTGTAAAGATTACCCCTCTTGTGACATGCCTTCAATGCGGTTATGCCTCTAAGTCATGCTCCGACATGTGGGAGATATAGCCGCATTGTGGGTGTTACACGCCCCTCCGCCGCCATGGAGGCCATGGACCAGAGGGGAAACCCTTCTCCCATCTAGGGGAAGGTCAAGTAATAAGAAGAAGAAGGGGGGCTCTCCCCCCTCTCTTCCGGTGGCGCCGGAACGCCGCCGGGGCCATCATCATCACCGCAATCTACACCAACAACTTCACCGCCATCATCACCAACTCTTCCCCCCTTCTATGCAGCGGTGTAGCCCCTCTTTTACCCGCTGTAATCTCTACTTAAACATGGTGCTCAACGCTATATATTGTTTCCCAATGATGTATGGCTATCCTATGATGTTTGAGTAGATCCGTTTTGTCCTATGGGTTAATTGATGATCGTGATTGGTTTGAGTTGCATGTTTTATTATTGGTGATGTCCTATGGTGCTCTCCGTGTCGCGCAAGCATGAGGGATCCCCGCTGTAGGGTTTGCAATATGTTCATGATTTGCATATGGTGGGTGGCATGAGTGATAGAAACACAGGCCCGAGTAAGTAGGTTGTTTGCGTATGGGAATAAACAGGACTTGATGCCTTATAATGCTATGGTTGGGTTTTAACTTAATGATCTTTAGTATTTGCGGATGCTTGCTAGAGTTCCAATCATAAATGCATATGATCCAAGAAGATAAAGTATGTTAGCTTATGCCTCTACCTCAAATAAAATTGCAATAAGTATTACCGGTCTAGTTATCGATTGCCTAGGGACAAATAACTTTCTTGTGTGACAACAAACTGTCTACTAAAACTAACTTAGTTGTGTCTTCATCTAAACAGCCCCTACTTTTTATTTACGCTCTCTTTATTATCTTCAAACCTATCCAACAACACCTACAAAGTACTTCTAGTTTCATACTTGTTCTAGGTAAAGCGAACGTTAAGCGTGCGTAGAGTTGTATCGGTGGTCGATAGAACTTGAGGGAATATTTGTTCTACATTTAGCTCCTCGTTGGGTTCGACACTCTTACTTATCGAAAGAGGCTACAATTGATCCCCTATACTTGTGGGTTATCAAGACCTTTTTCTTGCGCCGTTGTCGGGGGGCAATAGCGTGGGGTGAATATTCTCGTGTGTGCTTGTTTGCTTTATCACTAAGTAGTTTTTATTTTGTGCTCTTGTTTTCTATCTTTAGTTATGGGTAGTAAATGAAAAATACCAAAAAATAGTTGTACCTACTACACTAATGGTTGAAGAACCACTCAAAATCTATCACACTCCTGAAGCTTTTTACTTGGATCATCTTCGATCCCTATGTGCTCGTGCTGAAACCCCAACTAGCTTAGTTGAGGGAAAATCTTTAGATGAGCATGCTTGTTATGTGCGACACCACATATCTGAAAAAGGGAAACTTTGACTGGATCAAATTCATCGTTTGCAGTGCTATGCTTGGAATTTATGTGAAATATATGATGCTACTTGTTGTTTTGAAAACCCTAAGAAACACCTTCCCTACCAATGTGAGTTTAGTGATAATGGAATCGTATCTTCGTATGCTAAGGGTGTTTATAATTACTATGATGTTCAACAAATTAAAGAATTTGTTGCTTTTAAGGGTGCTTATGAAATTGCTTCTTTGATTGAAATGTATGATGCTACTCTTTACAAATCTGAAAATTTTGCCATACTTAAATATTGTTATGATAATTATGCTTCCAATGCCTATGTTGAACCATATATTGAGGACTCCTCCGCTGTCCAAGAAGATACTAATATTTTGCAGGAGTCTATGGAAGAAGGAATTAATGAAACTGTGGGCTCATTGGATGAAAAAGATGACGAGGAGAGCGAAGAACAAAAGGATAAAGAGCGGATTAGCTACCCGTGACCACTTTCTAATGAGAGTAACTCTTCAACTCATACATTATTTAATGTCCCTTCGTTCTTACCGAAGGATGAATGCCATGATAATTGCTATGATCCCGTTGATTCTTTTGAAATATCCCTTTTTATGATGCTTGCTATGCTTGTGGCCAAGATGCCAATATGAATTATGCGTATGGAGATGAACTTGCTATAGTTACTTATGTTAAACATGAAATTGTTGCTATTGCACCCATGCATGATAGTCCGATTATCTTTTTGAATTCTCCCGACTACACTATATCGGAGAAGTTTGCCCTTACTAAGGATTATATTGATGGGTTGCGTTTTACTACTACACATGATGATTTTGATAGATATAATATGCATGTGCTTGCTGCTCCTACTTGCAATTATTATGAGAGAGGAACTACATCTCTGCCTCTCCATGTTTCCAATATGATAAAATTGCAAGAAACTGTTTATACTATGCATTGGCCTTTACTATGTGTGCATGAATTGTTCTTTTATGACATGCCGATGCATAGGAAGAGATTTACACTTCGTTGTTGCATGATATATGTTGCCTTGTGCTCACTACTAAATCACAAATCATTGTTAATTAAAATTGGCTTTGATATACCTTGGGATCCGGGTGGATCCATTACTTGAGCACTATATGCCTAGCTTAATGGCTTTAAAGAAAGCACTGCCAGGGAGACAACCCGGAAGTTTTAGAGAGTCATTTATTTCTGTTGAGTACTTTTATATAGTTTAAAAACAAAAAATAATAAAGAGGGGAACCCAAATTTTTTCAAAAAGGAAAGTGAAAGTGAGAGAGACAAGCATTGTTGAAGTGGGGGAGCTCCTTGAACTTTGTTCATGCTCACGGAAACTTTGTGAATCTTGATTACAGAAATTTTTCAAGAAAAATAATTATCCCCTTGTACAATTCCATTGTATTATAAAAATAATTTGCCAAGATATGCCTTTAGGATGTTTACATTGCTTGTTGGTTTGTGCGGTGCAGAACAGAAACTTTGGCTGTAGTGCGCAATTTTACATTTTTTGTTGGAACATCAAATGGTTCTGATTCTTTTTGCAATGTCTTCCTATACAATTTTTCTATTTTTCCTAATTTTGGTACAATTTTTCAAGTATAAGAAGTATGGTGAATGTTCAGATTATTATAGACTGTTCTGTTTTAGACAGATTCTGTTTTTGATGCATAGTTTGCTTGTTATGATATGTTTGATTCCTTGCAATAGTTTTGCGATATGTTCACATGGTTAGTCATAAAATCCTACATAAAACTTGTAGATCACTGAATATGATATGTTTGATTCCTTGCAATAGTTTTGCGATATAAAGATGGTGATATTAGAGTCATGCTAGTGGGTAGTTGTGGATTGTAGAAATACTTGTGTTGAGGTTTGTGATTCCCGTAGCATGCACGTATGGTGAACCTTTATGTAACAAAGTTGGAGCATGAGGTATTTATTGATTGTCTTCCTTATGAGTGGCGGTCGGGGACGAGCGATGGTCTTTTCCTACCAATCTATCCCCCTAGGAGCATGCACGTAGTACTTTGTTTCGATGACTAATAGATTTTCGCAATAAGTATGTGAGTTCTTTATGACTAATGTTGAGTCCATGGATTATATGCACTCTCACCCTTCCATCATTGCTAGCCTCTTCGGTACCGTGCATTGCCCTTTCTCACCTTGAGAGTCCATGAAAACTTCGCCGGTGCATCCAAACCCCGTGATACGATACGCTCTATCACACATAAGCCTCCTTATATCTTCCTCAAAACAGCCACCATACCTACCTATCATGGCATTTCCATAGCCATTCCGAGATATATTGCCATCCAACTTCCATCATCATCATATACATGACTTGAGCATTGATTGTCATATTGCTTTGCATGATCGTAAGATAGCTAGCATGATTGAGGGAGTCCTCGATTAGGGGGTCTCCGGACAGCCGGACTATATCCTTTGGCCGGACTGTTAGACTATGAAGATACAAGATTGAAGACTTCGTCTCGTGTCCGGATGGGACTCTACTTGGCATGGAAGGCAAGCTAGGCAATACGGATATGTATATCTCCTCCTTTGTAACCGACCTTGTGTAACCCTAGCCCCTCTGGTGTCTATATAAACCAGAGGGTCTTAGTCCATAGGACATCATACAATCATACCATAGGCTAGCTTCTAGGGTTTAGCCTCTCCGATCTCGTGGTAGATCAACTCTTGTAATACTCATATCATCAAGAATAAATCAAGCAGGACGTAGGGTATTACCTCCATCAAGAGGGCTCGAACCTGGGTAAAACATCGTGTCCCCTGCCTCCTGTTACCATCCGCCTTAGACGCACAGTTCGGGACCCCCTACCCGAGATCCTCCGGTTTTGACACCGACATTGGTGCTTTCATTGAGAGTTCCTCTTCGTCATCGCTGTTAGGCTTGATGGATCCTACGATCATCGATAGGGATGCAGTCCAGGGTGAGACTTTTCTCCCCGGACAGATCTTTGTGTTCGGCGGCTTCGCACTGCAGGCCAACTCGCTTGGCCATCTAGAGCAGATCGAAAGTTACGCCCCTGGCCACCGGGTCAGGTTTGGAAGCTTAAACTACATGGCCGACATCCACGGAGACTTGATCTTCGACGGATTCGAGCCCCTGCCTTGTGCAATGCGCGGTCACGATGAATACCATTTAGCTCTAACATCGGACCGTATTCAGGAGATCGCACCGGCAGCCGCTCCGAGCATCAATTCGGACCAAGTTGCGCCATCCATGGACGGGTGGATGGACCCCGTCACGGAGGCCGTACCCCCAGCGGCGATCGAGCCAAATATCTACCTTACCCTTCATGAGAGCCGTGTTGCCAAACTGCCGGATCCTTCTCTGGCCATGGACTCCGAACCACCTGCGCCCGTGCCTGTCGAATCCGACTGGGCGCCGATCATGGAGTTCACCTCCGCGGATATCTTTCAGCACTCGCCTTTCGGCGACATACTGAACTCATTAAGGTCTCTCTCCTTGTCAAAAGAGTCCTGGCCGAACCATGTTCGGCAGGATTGGGATGCGGATGACGAAGAAATTCGCTGCCCACCCACCACCCACTTAGTATCCACTGTCGATGACTTAACCGACATGCTCGACTTTGACTCCGAAGACATCAACGGTATGGACGACGATGCGGGAGTCGAAGAGGAATCACTGCCCACAGGGCACTGGACAGCCACCTCGTCATACGATATATACATGGTGGACACACCCAAAGAAGGCAATGGCAACGAGACAACGGAGGATGACCCCTCCAAGAAGCAACCCAAGCGCCAGCGTCAGCGGCGCCGCTCTAAGTCCCGCCAAGGCAAAAGTGGTGATACCGGCACCAGAGATAACAGCACCCCAGACAGTGCCGAAGACAACAACAATCCCCTCCAGCAAGATTTAGAGCAGGAGGATGGAGGAGCCAGATCTCCTGAGAGAGCGGCAGATGGAGAGGCGGAGGATGATAATTACATGCCTCCCTCCAAAGACGAGGCAAGCCTCAGCGATGACGAATTCGTCGTGCCAGAGGATCCCGTCGAACAAGAGAGCTTCAAGCGCCAGCTTATAGCCACGGCAAATAGCCTCAAGAAAAAGCAGCAGCAGCTTCAAGCTGATCAAGATTTGCTAGCTGACAGATGGACTGAAGTCCTAGCGGCCGAGGAGTATAAACTCGAACGCCCCTCGAAGAGTTACCCAAAGTGCAGGTTGCTACCCCGACTAGAGGAGAAAGCATCGAAACCTACATCCCCGGCGTATGACGCGGCTGATCGGCCACCTCGTGGCCACGACAGAGAGACGTTCCAGCCAAAAGCTCAGCCCGCACCCCGACGTCATTGAAATAAAAAGGCAGGGGGAAATATGCCAGACTTTCGAGACGTATCGGAGGACAAAGAAAGACATGCAAGATCGATCTACGGATCACGAGGGCGCGCCACTATACGAGACGATAATCGTCACGCCGTATACAGTAAAAGTAAGTCCAGCCGGGCCGAACATAGCGGGCAAGACTCATTCGAGCTGCGTCGCGATATAGCCCAGTACAGAGGCGCCGCACACCCCTTATGCTTCATAGACGAAGTGATGGATCATCAAATCCCAGAGGGTTTCAAACCCGTAAATATAGAATCATACGACGACACAACAGATCCTACGGTGTGGATTGAGGATTTCCTCCTACACATTCACATGGCCCGCGGTGATGACCTACACGCCATCAAATACCTCCCACTCAAACTCAAAGGACCAGCTCGGCATTGGCTCAACAGCTTGCCAGCAGAGTCCATTGGCTGTTGGGAAGATCTGGAGGCCGCATTCCTCAACAACTTTCAGGGCACTTATGTGCGACCACCAGATGCCGATGACTTGAGCCACATGATTCAATAGCCATAGGAATCGGCCAGGCAATTCTGGACACGGTTCCTAACAAAGAAAAATCAAATCGTCGACTGTCCGGATGCAGAGGCCCTAGCAGCTTTCAAGCACAACATCTGCGACGAGTGGCTAGCCCGGCACCTTGGTCAGGAAAAGCCGAAATCTATGGCAGCCCTCACGACACTCATGACCCGCTTTTGCGCGGGAAAAGACAGCTGGCTGGCTCGCAGTAATAACATATCAAAGAACCATGGTACTTCAGATACCAAGGACGGCAATGGTAGGTCACGTCGCAACAAGCATAAGCGCTGTAGTAACAGCGACAATACCGAGGATACGGCAGTCAATGTCAGATTCAAAGGCTCTAAACCCGGTCAGCAGAAAAAGCCATTCAAAAGAAGCACTCCGGGCCCATCCAGTTTGGACCGTATACTCGATCGCTCGTGTCAAATACATGGCACCCCTGACAAGCCAGCCAACCACACCAACAGGGACTGTTGGGTGTTCAAGCAGGCTGGCAAGTTAAATGCTGAAAACAAAGATAAGGGGTCACATAGCGATGACGAAGAGGAGCCTCGGCAGCCGAACACCGGAGGACAGAAGAGGTCCCCCCCACAAGTGCGGGCGGTGAACATGATATATGCAACCCACATCCCCAAAAGGAGCGGAAGCGTGCGTTCAGGGACGTATATGCGTTGGAGCCAGTCTCCCCAACGTTCAACCCATGGTCTTCCTATCCGATCACCTTCAATCGCAAGGACCACCCCACTAGTATCCGTCACGGCGGATTCGCCACGTTGGTCCTTGACCCAATCATTGACGGATTTCACCTCACTCGAGTCCTAATGGATGGCGGCAGCAGCCTGAACCTGCTTTATTAGGACACAGTGCGCAAAATGGGTATAGACCCCTCAAGGATCAAACCCACTAAAAGGACCTTTAAAGGTGTCATACCAGGTGTGGAGGCCCATTGCACAGGCTCAGTCACACTGGAAGTGGTCTTCGGATCTCCGGATAACTTCCGAAGCGAAGAGTTAATCTTCGACATAGTCCCGTTCCGCAGTGGCTACCATGCACTGCTCGGGCGAACCGCATTCGCAAGATTCAATGCGGTACCACATTATGCATATCTCAAGCTCAAGATGCCAGGGCCTCGGGGGGTCATCACAGTCAATGTAAACACAGAGCGCTCTCTCCGCACAGAGGAGCACACTGCGGCCCTCGCAGCAGAAGCGCAAAGCAGCCTCTTAAGGCAATCCACTAGTTCGACGATTAAGGACCTGGACAACTTCAAGCGCGCCCGGAGTAATCGGTAACTCGACCGCCTGGCACATCCCGAGCTCGCATAGCAATGCGCCCCCACCCCAGCCCCAGCCAAACGGCGAAATCCGTGCCACGCGTACATAATTACGCATTAAAAATACCATGGGCACAGGCGGGGAGGGGGGCACGACGGCGGCACGCCCCAAGTCGCGGCCTAAACCGCACTAGGGGCTTCCCGCTTTGTTATTTTTCTCTTTTAGGACTTTAATCTCTGGACACCCTGTTCGACAGCGTGATTGCCGAACACATGATGCAGCAACCAAGGAGGTAGAAAGCAACATCACACCACGGAACTCCCAGGTGGATTACGATAACGAGCAAAATATTTGTTTTAATACTATTCCTCAGCTTGCCCTTGGAAGGGACATGTCAAACAGTCCTACTTTTTGCTTATCGCACTACCTGTATCATTCTGCTTTAACGCACCTTTTTGAATAAAAAATGCATAGCATTAAGACTATTATTGCATTCTTCTTTTTTATATATATGTTCATTTATGACAACCAGCACCCGTACACTCTGGTACGACCAATACGCTAGGGGCTTAAGTATACCCCACAATACGGCGTGAGAAGTCCGAACACTTTCGACAGTGCGGCACCCCAAACTTATAGCATTATATGCATCAGCTCCGAATCATGTCTTGGGTCAATAGTTGGGTTTGCCTGGCTCCCATGTTTTGGTACCTTATGTTCCGCTATATCGGCTAAGGTAGCACTGGGAGAACTACTGCGATTGTGCCCCGGTTCTGCTGGGCTAAGCACCTCAGTAGAGAAAGCTAAAACTGACTGTCATGATAAGGCGAGAGACTGGTCGTTGTTCAAGAGGTTTTCGAGTCCCTAAAGACTTATGCCGCTTAGAGCAAGGAGTCGGCCCTGTCCGGCTTAAGGCGTGTATCGCGCCCCGAATTCAGCCTTCCGAATACTAGGGGCTTCGCCAAAATTTAAAATTATAGAATTCTATGGCTAAGTGAGAGTGATAATGCATTATAGTCCGATTGCCTTGTTCGTTGTGCTGAGCACCTCCCTCGAAGGACCCAACAATGGGAACAAGAGTGCTCGGGTTTATCCCGAACACCCCAGCACTCGTGGCGTGGGGGCAGAAGCCGATGACTAGCCATCTCTCAGATTTGATAAACAGCCGAACAGAAGGTAATATTTTAAATTCAAACAAGCGTTGCATAGCGCATATGAACAAGTTTTCATAAATACAGGATTACACGAGCGAGTTTACTCGAATATTATATCTTTCGTACACTCGTTCGCTACAAGACGAGCGCCCTTCAGGACACCCTCATAGTACATCTCGGGGTGGCGATGCTCCTTGCCCTGCGGCGGCCCTTCCTTCACCAGCTTCACAGCGTCCATCTTGGCCCATTGCACCTTCACACGGGCGAAAGCCCGGCGTGCACCTTCGATGCAGACAGACCGCTTGATGACTTCAAGCCGTGGGCAGGCATCCACAAGCCGCCTCACCAGGCCGAAGTAGCTGTTGGGAAGGGCATCTCCAGGCCACATCCGGACCATAAAGCCCTTCATGGCTTGTTCGGCCGCCTTGTGCAGCTCGACCAGTTGCTTCAGCTGGTCGCTCAGAGGCATCGGGTGTTCGGTCCCAGTATACTGAGACCAGAACAGCTTCTCCGTTGAGCTTCCCTCCTCGGCCTGGTAAAACTGTGCGGCATACGACACCCTGCGGGGCAAATCTACGAATGCTCCTGGAGAGCTCCGGATTCTGGAAAGTAATAAGTAATTCACTTTCACATGCTTGCTTTGTATATAGAATGCCTTACCCGCCGCTATCTTCTTCATCGCATCAATTTCCTGGAAGGCCTTTTGGGCTTCGGCCTTGGCACTCTTTGCGCTCTCGAGGGCCGCGGCAAGCTCGGACTCTCGCGTCTTCAAGTCAAGCCCCAACACCTCGTGCTAGGTCATGAGAGCGTGGAGCTCTTGCTGCACCTCGCCCACCCGAGCCTCATGGCTCTCCCGCTCAGTGCGCTCCTTGGCCGCTTTGTTTTCGGCCTCGGATAGCGCTTGCTTCAGGGTCGCCACCTCGGTCGTGGCCCCTGGCAAATTTACGATGATCCTGTCATTTTGCAATCACATTATTTTTATACATATCCATGGACTAGGTACTACTTACCTTTGTTCTCCTCGAGCTGCCTCTTGGCAAGGCCGAGCTCGTCCTTGGACCCTTTAAGGTCCTCCCTCAGTGTGGCGACCTCCGCAGTCAGTGCAACAGAGGCCAACAGCGAAGCCTGCATACGCATATAGACATACTTATATTAGACTCCTGCGATATTGTTCGATCCTCTGTTCGGCTTTTCTTTTTGAACACCGAACAGAGCATCAGGGGCTACTGTCTATGCGGTAATATTTTTCCTATATTTCAAAAACTTACCTCAAAGCCTGTTAGAAGGCTGGCACAGGCTTCAGTCAATCCGCTCTTGGCGGACTGAACCTTCTGGACCACCGCACTCATAATAGTGCGGTGCTCTTCGTCAATGAAAGCGCTGCGAAGCGCTCCTAGCAGATTGTCCGGTGCCTTTGGATGGACAGAGGTCACCGGCACAGGCGTTTTGCCCCTTTTGGAAGGAGGCCGCCTGCCCGAGTCCGGAACCACTGGGGGTTCCGGCCCGGTGTTCGGCTGAGGGCCGAACTTGGAGCCCTCGGGAGCCTTGCTCCTTTTGCTCCCGGAGTCGGGAAGGTCGCCTTGAGGCGCCTCCGGGACTGCCTCCCCTCGGCCCGGTGCCTCTTGAGACAATACCTCGGCATCGTCCGTAGGGCAAGGGGAGGTGGCGGTCGAAAGTGGATCGCTATCCATATCCGACGAGCCCAGGGAGCCGTCCGACGATACATCGATACGGGCTCGCGGTGGTCTGCATAGTCATAATTCGGTGTTAGGAGAGGCAGTGTGACAAAGGTATGCTATGAGTTATTCTGGCATCCGAATACTTACGACTTCGCCAGGGGCTTGGACCTGAGCAGCCACTCGTCTTCGCCTTCGGCAGCGATGGTGGAATAGTTCAGAAGGAGAGTCCTTCCCTTCTTGGACCCTTTGCCCCCCCGGTTGGGGCAGCCTTCCTTTTCTTGTCTCCCCCCAGCTGACGGGGGAGCATCTTCTCCTTCCTCCTCGTCTTCGGGGGAGGAGTGTGTCGCAGAGTTATCAGACGGTGAGTCCGATAACACCTGGCGTCGGGAACTCTTTCGGGTTCCCTTGGCCTTCTTGGTCTTCTCCGGCACCTTATAAGGGGCCGGAGTCAGCATCTCCGTAAGGAGAGCGTCTGCAGTGTCTTCGGGCAGAGGGGCCGGACAGTTAATCTGCCCCGACGTCTCCACCCAGTCCTATCAAACGCATGGAGATCAGACCCCACACATGATTAAGCTAGGGGAAATAAAATATCCTACCAGATGTATAGAACTCACCGAATGCGCTCGGTGCTTCGCGCTTAGCCCGCGGTCCTCGGTGAGGGAGGGAGGGACCTCGGCGCCCTTGAACAACACCTTCCAGACGTCTTTGTGCGTCATGTCGAAGAGCTCGCTCAGAGTCTCGTGCTGAGCCAGGTCAAACTCCCACAAGTTGAAATCCCGTTGTTGACACGGGAGGATCCGGCGGATGAGCATGACCCGGAGTACGTTGACAAGCTTGAGCTTCTTGCTTGCCATATTCTGGATACATTTCTGGAGTCCGTCCAGCTCCACCGATGAACCCCAGGACAGGCCCTTCTCTTTCTAGGAGGTGAGCCGCGTGGGGATTCCGGATCGAAACTCAGGGGCAGACACCCAGTTGGTGTCGCGCGGCTCAGTGATGTAGAACCATGCCGATTGCCACCCCTTTATGGTCTCCACGAAGGAGCCTTCAAGCCATATGACGTTGGGCATCTTGCCCACCATGGCTCCGCCGCATTCCGCTTGTTGCCCGCCCACCACCTTCGGCTTGATATTGAAGGTCTTTAACCATAGGCCAAAGTGGGGGCGGATGCGGAGGAAAGCCTCACACACGACGATGAACGCCGAGATGTTAAGGATGAAGTTTGGGGCCAGAGCATGGAAGTCCAGCCCGTAGTAGAACATGAGACCACGGACGAATGGATGGAGGGGAAACTCCAGTCCGCGGAGGAAGTGGTGGAGGAAGACTACCCTCTCATGAGGTTCAGGGGTAGGAATGATCTGCCCCGCAGCGGGCAGCCGGTGCATGATGTTCGCGGCTAAGTATCCGGCTCCGCGCAGCTTCTTGATGTGTCCCTCCGTAACGGAGGAAGCCATCCATTTTCCTTCCACTCCGGACATGATTGGAGAAGGTTGAGGGGAAGGATGTGGGCTTGGGCTTTGGAGTTCGAGTGCGCAAGAATGGATGAGCAAGGAGGAAGAAGGCGTGGGTAGGAAAAGGTTAAACCTTGTCCCTTTATAAGGGCAGCCGAAACTATGCACCCCCACTAGCCTGGTAAAACTCGCTTATCCAAGCGCCATAATTGATGGCGCGGTTGGGTTACCCACGCCCATATTGATGAGAATCCCGTAATAAGGGGGACATGATCTCTTCTTTGACAAGACGTGTCAAAAAACTGCCTCGCGTTATGTGCGGGGCTAGTCAAAGGAAACTATTCGAATAATCATCGGGCCATGGCATAATGTCATGTTTTTAAAACAAGTCAGCATATTAGATTTGTGGAAATATTATTGTCTCTACGGTGGTATGTGGAACTTATTTTGCAGGGTCAGACACTATCCTTATCTTCAAAATTTTCCGTGGTATGTTCGGAGGAGGAACCCGCCTTGCAATGTCGAAGACAATACTGCGAGCCGAACTCATCGTCATTGAAGCCTGGTTCAGGGGCTACTGAGGGAGTCCTGGATTAGGGGGTCTCCGGACAGCCGGACTATATCCTTTGGCCGGACTGTTAGACTATGAAGATACAAGATTGAAGACTTCGTCTCGTGTCCGGATGGGACTCTACTTGTCGTGGAAGGCAAGCTAGGCAATACGGATATATATATATATCTCCTCCTTTGTAACCGACCTTGTGTAACCCTAGCCCCTCTGGTGTTTATATAGACCGGAGGGTCTTAGTCCGTAGGACAACATACAATCATACCATAGGCTAGCTTCTACGGTTTAGCCACTCCGATCTCGTGGTAGATCAACTCTTGTAATACTCATATCATCAAGAATAAATCAAGCAGGACGTAGGGTTTTACCTCCATCAAGAGGGCCCGAACCTGGGTAAAACATCGTGTCCCCTGCCTCCTGTTACCATCCGCCTTAGACGCACAGTTCAGGACCCCCTACCCGAGATTCGCCAGTTTTGACACCGACAATGATGTTTTCATGGCTTGTCCATTTTTTGATGTCATTGCTACGCTAGATCATTGCACATCCTGGTAAACCGCCGAAGGCATTCATATAGAGTCATATCTTTGTTCTAGTATGGAGTTGTAATATTGAGTTGTAAGTAAATAAAAGTGTGATGATCATCATTATTAGAACATTGTCCCATGATCAAAATAAAAGTGGCCAAAGAAGCCCCCCAAAAAAGATAGAGGCCAAAGAAGCCTACAAAAAGAAATAAAGAAAAAAAGAGATGGGACAATGTTACTATCCTTTTGCCACACTTGTGCTTCAGAGTAGCACCATGTTCTTTATATAGAGAGTCTCTTGAGTTATCACTTCCATATACTAGTGGGAATTTTCATTATAGAACTTGGCTTGTATATTCCAATGATGGGCTTCCTCAAGTGCCCTAGGTATTCATAAGCAAGCAAGTTGGATGCATACCCACTTAGTTTTAGTCTGATCTTTCATACACTTATAGCTCTTAGTTCATCTGTTGCATGGAATTCCCTACTCCTCGCATTGACATCAATTGATGGGCATCTCCATATCCCGTTGATTATCCGCGTCGATGTGAGACTTTCTTCCTTTTTGTCTTCTCCACATAACCTCCATCATCATATTCTATTCCACCTATAGTGCTATGTCCATGGCTCACGCTCATGTATTGCGTGAAAGTTGAAAAGGTTTGAGAACGTTAAAAGTATGAAACAATTGCTTGGCTTGTCATCGAGGTTGTGCATGATTTGAATATTTTGTGTGGTGAAGATGGAGCATAGCCAGACTATATGATTTTGTAGGGATAACTTTCTTTGGCCATGTTATTTTGAAAAGACATGATTGCTTTATTAGTATGCTTGAAGTATTATTGTCTTAATGTGAAATGATATACTGTTGCTTTGAATCACTCGTGTCTTAATATTCATGCCATGATTAGATTACATGATCAAGATTATGCTAGGTACCATTCCACATAAAAAATTATCTTTTTTATCATTTACCTACTCGAGGACGAGTAGGAATTAAGCTTGGGGATGATGATACGTCTCCGTCATATCTATAATTTTTGATTGTTCCATGCCAATATTCTACAACTTTCATATAGTTTTGGCAACTTTTTATACTATCTTTGGGACTAACATATTGATCCAGTGCCCAGTGCCAGTTCCTGTTTGCTGCATGTTTTTTGTTTCGCAGAAAATCCATACCAAACGGAGTCCGAACGGGATAAAAACTGACGGAGATTTTTTTGGAATATATGTGATTTTTGGGCAGAAGAATCAATGCGAAACGATGCTCGAGGGGGCCATGAGGCAGGGGGCACGCTCCAGGGGGTTAGGCGCGCCCTGGGCCCTCGTGGCCACCCTGTAAGGCGGTTGGTGCCCTTATTTTGCCGCAAGAAAGCTAATATCTGGATAAAAATTGTGTCCAAAATTCAGCCCAATCGGAGTTACGGATCTCCGGGAATTTAAGAAACGGGGAAATGGCAGAATCTGGAATGCAGAAATAGAGAGAGACAGAGAGACAGATCCAATCTCGGAGGGGCTCTCACCCCTCCGCCTCCATGGAGGCCATGAACCAGAGGGGAAACCCTTCTCCCATCTAGGAGGAAGGTCAAGGAATAAGAAGAAGAAGGGGGGCTCTCTCCCCCTTGATACGTCTCCAACGTATCTATAATTTTTGATTGCTCCATGCTATTTTATCTTCTGTTTTGGACATTATTGGGCTTTATTATCCACTTTCATATTATTTTTGGGACTAACCTATTGACCTAGAGCCCAGTGCCAGTTCCTGTTTTTTCCCTTGTTGTAGTGTTTTGAAGAAAAGGAATATCAAACGGAGTCCAAACGGGATGAAACCTTCGGAAAAGTTATTTTTGGAAAGAAAGCAATACAGGAGACTTGGAGTGCATGTCAGGGGATCAACGAGGAAGCCACGAGGCAGGGGGGCGCGTCCACCCCCTGGGCGCGCCCTCCACCCTCATGGGCCCCTCGTGGCTCCCTTGATGTATTTCTTCAGCCTATATATATATATCCATATACCCTAAAACGATCGGGGAGCAGAATAGATCGGGAGTTCCGCCGCCAGAAGCCTCCGTAGCCACCGAAAACCAATCTAGACCCGTTCTGGCACCCTGTCGGAGGGGGGAATCCTTCTCCGGTGGCCATCTTCATCATCCCGGCGCTCTCCATGACGAGGAGGGAGTAGTTCTCCCTCGGGGCTGAGGGTATGTACCAGTAGCTATGTGTTTGATCTCTCTCTCTCTCTCTCTCTCTCTCGTGTTCTTGAGGTGGTACGATCTTGATGTATCGCGAGATTTGCTATTATAGTTGGATCTTATGATGTTTCTCCCCCTCTACTCTCTTGTAATGAATTGAGTTTTCCCTTTGAAGTTATCTTATCGGATTGAGTCTTTAAGGATTTGAGAACGCTTGATGTATGTCTTGCGTGGGATAGCCATGGTGACAATGGGGTATTCTATTGATCCACTTGATGTATGTTTTGGAGATCAACTTGCGGGTTCCGCCCATGAACCTATGCATAGGGGTTGGCACACGTTTTCGTCTTGACTCTCCGGTAGAAACTTTGGGGCACTCTTTGAGGTCCTATGTGTTGGTTGAATAGATGAATCTGAGATTGTGTGATGCATACCGTATAATCATACCCACGGATACTTGAGGTGACATTGGAGTATCTAGGTGACATTAGGGTTTTGGTTGATTTGTGTCTTAAGGTGTTATTCTAGTACGAACTCTAGGGTTGTTTGTGACACTTATAGGAATAGCCCAACGGATTGATTGGAAAGAATAACTTTGAGGTGGTTTCGTATCCTACCATAATCTCTTAGTTTGTTCTCTGCTATTAGTGACTTTGGAGTGACTCTTTGTTGCATGTTGAGGGATAGTTATATGATCCAATTATGTTATTATTGTTGAGAGAACTTGCACTAGTGAAAGTATGAACCCTAGGCCTTGTTTCAACGCATTGCAATACCGTTTACGCTCACTTTTATTAATAGTTACCTTGCTGTTTTTATATTTTCAGATTACAAAAACCTTTATCTACCATCCATATACCACTTGTATCACCATCTCTTCGCCGAACTAATGCACCTATACAATTTACCATTGTATTGGGTGTGTTGGGGACACAAGAGACTCTTTGTTATTTGGTTGCAGGGTTGTTTGAGATAGACCATCTTCATCCTACGCCTCCTACGGATTGATAAACCTTAGGTCATCCACTTGAGGGAAATTTGCTACTGTCCTACAAACCTCTGCACTTGGAGGCCCAACAATGTCTACAAGAAGAAGGTTGTGAAGTAGACATCAAGCTCTTTTTTGGCGCCGTTGCCGGGGAGGTTAGCGCTTGAAGGTATATCTTTAGATCTTGCAATCCAATCTTTTTGTTTCTTGTTTTAGCACTAATTTAGTTTATAGAAGAAAACTACAAAAAATATGGAATTGAGTTTGCCTCATACGATTCATCTTTTTAATATCTTTCGTGAGTATGATGGAAAGGAAAATTGTGCCAAAGTGTTAGAATAAGAATGCATTAAAATGTTTGGCACTAAGTATTTGAATGATGAGCATGGTTGCAATGTTGTTAGTATGAATTCCTTGAATATCCATGATGCTAATGATATGCAAAGCCACAAGCTTGGGGAATCTATGTTTGATGAAGATGATATTTTTTTGTCCCCCAAGTTTTGATGACCAAATTTATTATGATGAAAGCATGCCTCCTATTTATGATGATTATATTGATGAAAGTGGATTTGGAGAGGTCATGACTTTATTTAGAGATGAATCCACTATTTTGGAAGAGGTTCCAATTGATTATGAGAACAAAGTTGCTATCTATGATGATTATTGTGATGGCTTGTATGCTATAAAGAATAATGATATACATGAAACTTGTCATCATGATTTTAGTTTTCAATTGGATTATGCCTCACATGATAATTATTTTGTTGAGTTTGCTCCCACTACTATTCAAGAGAAGAAATTTGCCTATGTGGAGAGTAATAAAATTTCTATGCTTGTAGATCATGAAAATAATGCTTTAGGTGCTGGTTATATTGTTTAATTCATTCATGATGCTACTGAAAATTATTATGAGGGACGAACTTATGCTTGTAGGAATTGCAATAATATCAAGTTTCCTCTCTATGTGTTGAAAATCTTGAAGTTATGCTTGTTTTGCTCTCCTATGCTAGTTGATTATTGTTCCCATAAATTGTTTTCTCACAAAATCCCTATGCATAGGAAATGGGTTAGAATTAAATGTGTTAGCAATATGCTTCATGATGCTCTCTTTATGTTTCAATTCTTATCTTTTATGTGAGCATCATTGAAATCATCATGCCTAGCTAGGGGCGTTAAACGATAGCGCTTGTTGGGAGGCAACCCAACTTTATTTTTGTTATTTGATTTTTGGTCTTGTTTAGTAATAAATAATTCATATAGCCTCTGTTTTGATTGTGTTTTTTGTGTTTAATTAGTGTTTGTGCCAAGTAGAACCATTGGGAAGACTTGGGGAAAGTCTTGTTGATCTTGCTGTAAAAAACAGAAACTTTAGCGCTCACGAGAATTGCTCCCATTTTCATTTGGAAAGTTCTATTTAGTTAATTATTTTTGAATATGATTAATAGATAAATTCCTCATGTCCATCAATTTATTTTAGAATTTTTGGGGTTCTAGAAGTTTGCGTTAGTTACAGATTACTACAGACTGTTCTGTTTTTGACAGATTCTGTTTTACGTGTGTTGTTTGCTTATTTTAATGAATCTATGAGTAGTATCGGAGGGTATGAACCATAGACGAGTTGGAATACAGTAGATATTACACCAATATAAATAAATAATGAGTTCATTACAGTACCTAAGTGGTTATTTATTTTCTTATACTAACGGAGCTTACGAGTTTTCTGTTAAGTTTTGTGTTGTGAAGTTTTCAAGTTTTGGGTAAAGATTCGATGGAATATGGAATAAGGAGTGGAAAGAGCCTAATATTGGGGATTCCCAAGGCACCCCAAGGTAATATTCAAGGACAACCAAGAGCCTAAGCTTGGGGATGCCTCGGAAGGCATCCCCTCTTTCGTCTTCATTCATCCGTAACTCTACTTGGAGCTATATTTTTATTTACCACATGATATGTGTTTTGCTTGGAGCGTCATTTTATTTTATTTAGTTTTTCTTGCTGTTTGAATAAAATACCAAGATCTGAAATTTTTAAATGTTAGAGAGTCTTCACATAGTTGCGTAATTATTCGACTACTCATTGAGCTTCACTTATATCTTTCGGAGTAGTTTGTTGTTGCTCTAGTGCTTCACTTATATCTTTTTAGAGCACGGTGGTGGTTTTATTTTGTAGAAATAGATGAAGTCTCATGCTTCACTTATATTATTTTTAGAGTCTTTAGAACAGCATGGTAATTTGCTTTGGTTATGAAACTAGTCCTAATATGATGGGCATCCAGGAGGGATATAATAAAACTTTCATATAAGTGCATTGAATACTAAGAGAAGTTTGATAGTTGATGATTGTTTTGAGATATGGAGATAGTGATATCAAAGTTGTGCTAGTTGAGTAGTTGTGAATTTCAGAAATGCTTTTGTTGAAGTTTGTGAGTCCCATAGCATACACGTATGGTAAACGTTATGTAACAAATTTGAAACATGAGGTGTTCTTTGATTGTCCTCCTTATGAGTGGCGGTCGGGGACGAGCGATGGTCTTTTCCTACCAATCTACCCCCTAGGAGCATGCACGTAGTGCTTGGTTTTTGATGACTTGTAGATTTTTGCAATAAGTATGTGAGTTCTTTATGACTAATGTTGAGTCCATGGATTATACGCACTCTCACCTTTCCATCATTGCTAGCCTCTTCGGTACCGTGCATTGCCCTTTCTCACCTTGAGAGTTGGTGAAAACTTCGCCGGTGCATCCAAACCCCGTGATATGATACGCTCTGTCACACATAAACCTCCTTATATCTTCCTCAAAACAGCCACCATACCTACCTATTATGGCATTGCCATAGCAATTCCGAGATATATTGCCATGCAACTTTCCACCTTTCCGTTTATCATGACACGTTCATCATTGTCATATTGCTTAGCATGATCATGTACTTGACATAGTATTTGTGGCAAAGCCACCGTTCATAATTATTTCATACATGTCACTCTTGGTTCATTGCATATCCCGGTACACCGCTGGAGGCATTCATATAGAGTCATACTTTGTTCTAGTATCGAGTTGTAATCATTGAGTTGTAAATAAATAGAAGTGTGATGATCATCATTTTCTAGAGCATTGTCCCAAGTGAGGAATATGAAAAAAAGAGAAAGGCCATAAAAAAAGAGAAGTCCCAAAAAATGAGAGAAAAAGAGAGAAGGGACAATGCTACTATCCTTTGCCACACTTGTGCTTCAAAGTAGCACCATAATCCTCATGATAGAGAGTCTCTTGTTTTGTCACTTTCATATACTAATGGGAATTTTTCATTATAGAACATGGCTTGTATATTCCAACAATGGGCCTCCTCAACTGCCCTAGGTCTTCGTGAGCAAGCAAGTTGGATGCACATCCACTTAGTTTCTTTTGTTGAGCTTTCATACATTTATAGCTCTAGTGCATCCGTTGCATGGCAATCCCTACTCCTTGCATTAACATCAATCGATGGGCATCTCCATAGCTCATTGATTAGCCTCGTTGATGTGGTACTTTCTCCTTTTTGTCTTCTCCACATAACCCCCATCATCATATTCTATTCCACCCATAGTGCTATATCCATGGCTTGCGCTCATGTATTGCGTGAAGGTTTATAAAGTTTGAGATTACTAAAGTATGAAACAATTGCTTGGCTTGTCATCGGGGTTGTGCATGATGAGAGCATTCTTGTGTGACGAAAATGGAGCATGAATAAACTATATGATTTTGTAGGGATGAACTTTCTTTGGCCATGTTATTTTGAGAGGACATAATTGCTTAGTTAGTATGCTTGAAGTATTATTATATTTATGTCAATATGAACTTTTATCTTAAATCTTCCGGATCTGAATACTCATACCACAATTAAGAAGAATTACATTGAAATTATGCCAAGTAGCACTCCGCATCAAAAATTCTGTTTTTATCATTTACCTACTCAAGGACGAGAAGGAATTAAGCTTGGGGATACTGATACGTCTCCAACGTATCTATAATTTTTTATTGCTCCATGCTATATTATCTTTTGTTTTGGACATTATTGGGCTTTATTATCCACTTTTATATTATTTTTGGGACTAACCTATTGACCCAGAGCCCAGTGCCAGTTCCAGTTTTTCCCTTGTTTCAGTGTTTCGAAGAAAAGTAATATCAAACGGAGTCCAAACGGAATGAAACCTTCGGAAAAGTTATTTTTGGAAAGAAAGTAATACAAGAGACTTGGAGTGCACGTCAGGGGATCAACGAGGAAGCCATGAGGTAGGTGTCGTGGTTCTATGTCTGATAGTAGAATTGGGGGGTAGGGATGTAGAGGCAAGATCCTAGCTATGGAGGAGTTGTACACGCGAGGTTTACGAGTTCAGGCCCTTCTCGGAGGAAGTAACAACCCTACGTCTCGGAGCCCGGAGGCGGTCGACTGGATTATATGCGTGTGAGTTATAGGGGGTGCGAACCCTTGTGCCTGAGGAGGGGGGTGGCTTATATAGAGTTCGCCAGACCCCTCCCGCCCTTAGTTACAAAGGGTTTAAGGTACATAAATATGGGGACGTTACTGGTAACGCCTGCAATAAAGATACATAATGACCATTAAAGCTATGACTTAATTCCCGACTGTTATAGAGTGGAGTGGCTCTAGATCTTCTGGTAGTCGAGTGATTGTCCATACGGTCGAGTGTCTTCAAGACTGTCGAGTGGAACATAGCTTCATGGTCGAGTGGATGATGATTTTTCTTCGAATGCTTCTGGTTCTTTTAAAGATGTCCTTGGGGAGGGTATCTTGGACAGATTCCTGACCCTACCCTAGGTACATCGCTTCATCATTAGCCCCCGAATGGATCAGGGTTTGAGTGAGGAAGGAGTTGAGAACACTTTCGACTCATTTTTCGTGCTATGAGTATATCTTGTTCTGGATCAATGAACTGAGGTGACGACACCAACTTCTTTTTTAGTCGCCTTGATCCATTCTTAGTTCTTGTCGAGTGAACTTTTACTGAAGAGTTCCGAGTGATGATGTGGAGGATGTCTTCCGTTTGACAAGTTGTTCTGCTGTCCGCGGATTTCACGAGATTCGAATTTTGGGAAGCGCGCCGGGCGGGGGAGGCCGCGGTAATCGGGACAGATTAGGCAGGTCGCCTCGATCCCCGTGCCACCTTTTTTGCCACGTATCATGCGCGTGACTGTTGCGGGATTTGATAAGATCGTCCGGGCCTACAAGTCAGTCACTCGGAAGTGTCCTTATAAAAGGCACCGGACCGGGCCTTTGAACAGTGCGCCCTCATTCCCCTTCTTCTTCCTCAGATTTCTCCGCTGCGCCTGCTTTTGCTCTTGGTGTCGTAGCCCCGCTAGGACTCGATTCGCTGCCATGGGGAAGGAGAAGATGGTGGCGTTGGAGCGTGCAAAGAAGGCGACGGCGAAGGCGAAAGGAAAGAGGACCAGCCGGGGTGGATCCTCGTCAAGGTCCGGCCTGCCGCCAGGCTGGATCCAGGGCGACTGGATCCGCTCGACGATTAGCCAAGACGACATCGACGATCTGGTTGAGGGGGAAGTAATCCCCCACGAATTGGCACGGCTCCCGGGGAACGAGACCGAGCCGCGGACGCAGGAGGGTGAGTGCGTTCTCCTCGCCACTCATGTCGACCGCGGGTTTTCTTTGCCTCCCCACCCTTTCTTTCATGTTTTTTTGAACTTCTTCGGGGCTCAACTCCAGCACTTTACTCCAAACAGCATCGTGCACCTTGCTACCTTCGTGTCAATGTGCGAGAATTTCTTGGGTTGCCGACCGCACTGGGGTCTCTTCAAGCACATATTCACATGTCGCTCCCAGACGGTCAAGAAGGCCAATCCGAGTGAGAGAGGACGCACATGATACAGATGTGCGGGGGCCTTGGAATTCAAATGTGGAACAAGAGCACCTTCCCAGCTATGATCCTTCCCGACTCGGTCCGGGGCTGGCAGTCGACCTGGTTTTACTGCAAGGATCAGCCGACCCCGGGTCAGTCGACTGGACTTCCCCCCTTTTCCATGGCTCAAGTGGAGAAGCCCTCCTCTTTGAGAGTGATCCCAGAGGAGAAGGCACATGTGAAGGTGTTGGTCGAGCGGGTTGTCCAACTGGTCCGCGACGGAGTGACTGGTATGGACCTGCTGGAGGTCTTCCTCAGTCGACGCATTCAACCACTCCAAGCTCGTGACCAACCCATGTGGATGTACTCGAGACTCGAGGATTCCACTCGGATACACCCGGAGGAAATTAGTGAGGACACGGTGGAGAAGTGGCTGAGAGGAATCACCGGCAACAAGGATAATCCCCGGGGGTCCAGGAGGGTGGTTCCATTCGACCATTTGCGCTAGCCGAACAGGTATGATTCTGCATTGTCGAGTGTCTTCTTGATTTACTATGTAGTATCTTGTTGACGGTCGACTATATTTATTTTGTTCATTGTCTTTTCAGGCTCTTATTGATATGTACTCGATGCCCAATGGACTGCAGGAGCAAAATGTCGAGGGAGAGGCGAGCGGGGGCGAGAGCAGCGAGTGGCACTCGGATGCAGAGGAGGACGAGGAGAGCGACGACCCGAGTGACGAGGAAGAGGTCGACTCTCCTCCTCGCAGAGAGAGGAGGTCCAAGCATGCTTACGATCCGGCAAGCACCCCCGACCTGGTGGCCGCACCAACTGGGCAATCTTCGAAGCGCCATCGGACGTCTTCTCCAGTGCCGACTGAGAAGGGACCGAAACAGCTCAAGACTGTGCCGCCTCCAGCGCCGAAACCATCGAAGGCCACATCCTCCAAACCGCCGAAGGCTTTGCCCAGAATCAAAGTGACCATTCGCACCATCTCCGGGTAATCATCTGGCCCGATCTTTTGGCTGACTCGAGCAACAGAACATAACCGACTGAATGTTGACATTTGCAGTGATGCTACATCTGGAACTTCTTCCCGCCAATACCAAGACGAGGAAATGGAAGACGCGGTTACCTCCAACCCAGGTAAAACCCTCGTGATCTTGTTCTTGATTAATTGGTCGATTAAAATGCTGGCGATTCAGTTGGGGTCGACTGGTTTATTTGCAGCCCCACCAACGTCATCGAGCTTTCGGATGATGATGAAGATGTGGCCCCTATGCCCAGAAAGAACAAAAAAGTAGCAGCTGGCAAGACGTCTCAGCAGGGACCGATGACAACACCAACCGTCTAGCAATCTGAAGACACAGGCGGGGCCTCTATAACTTTTGCTGTCCCATTGTCGAGTGAGCGCCCTGCACCATCGATTGTACCGGCGTTTCCTTCAGTCGTCCAACCTCATGCTTCGGAGCTCCAAGCTGCCGCACTTGGGTCATCTGCCCCCTTCTTCACCAACTACCATGTTCCGGAAAGCCAGTCGGACGCGGCTGCGGAGGCCATCCATCAGGCTAACGTGATGATGGATCGGATGAAGACGGTGCACGAGAACAGCCAGGCTGCTTACGATGCCAGCGCGGCTCTTCGGGCCAATATCCAGGTAAGTAGGCTTTTGACTGACCTTGTTCTATTAGGATATGCTACCTGAAATATTTTCTTTCATACAATCTCTTATTGTTTGCGTCGAATCTGTACACCCACTAGGTGTTTTGTTGTCTTTAGCATTTGCGCTCTTCCACTCGGCCTGGGCGAGTGGGATCTGAACCGGTGGGGGCACGCTAAGTGCACCCACTGGGTGTAGTCCCCAAGACCGCAGTGGACTGCGGGCAGTTGACTGTGGTCTGAGTACTTTTCCCTTTCCTTTCTTCCACTCGACCCGGGCTGACCGGCTGAGTGGGATCTGAACCAGTGGGGGCACGCACTGGGTGTAGTCCCCGAGACCGCGGTCGACTGCTGGCAGTCGGACGGGGTCTGAATAATTCTTCTCTCTTTCTTCTCTTTTTTTAAACTCGACCCGGGCGGACCGGTCGAGTGGGGTCTGAATCAGTGGGGGCACACCAAGTGCATCCGCTGGGTGTAGTCCCCGAGACCGCGGTCGACTGCGGGCAGTCGGCTGGGGTCTGAGTAAACTTTTAAGTTTTATTCACTCGGAAGTAAATAATCTTTGATCTTGTCGATTGATGTGTCTTTTACCCTCTGCAGAAATCTTGTACTCTTATTGCCAAGTTCGCCGAATTTGAGGAGAAGCAGAGACAACTCAACCTTGACTTGGAGTTGGCCAACAAAAATTGAAGAAAGCTCAAGATGAAGTTGCTGGTATGGAAGGTAACTGCCTGTCGACTACTCACGTCGATCGTCCTTTAAAGTATTTCTTCGATTTCTTGTTTGATCCGATTGCTTATTTTGCAGAGAAAATGAGGTTGGCTCTGGAGAAGAAGGAATCGGACCTTGCGGCTGCGCAGAAGGAGGCTCAAGATAAGACTGCCCTTGCAGACCAGAAGTTGGCTTCGGTCGGAGTGCTGGAAGAAGAAGTAAGCAAGCTGAAGTCCTCTCTCACTGAATCCAAACGAGAGGTAACTCGTCATAAGAAGGATAAGTTGGCTCTGAATGAGAAGCTGGAGTCTGCGGCTCGTAAGAGAAATGACATGGAATCCTATCTAAGAACTCTCGCCAAGAAGCTCTATCTTATGCTGGAAGGTACTCCTTTTAATCTGACTGCTTTACTGCCTGCAAGTTAGTTCTGTCCAGTCGACTCACTAACTCTTTGACTGCAGAATTCCGCCAAAACTTCGACGAGGAGACTGGACGGATCGAGACGGGTTTGGACCCTATTGCTTCTCCAGTCGGCGACGAGGCTACCGTGAATGTGCTTCGACTGGAATCTCGTGTCGCCACTGTGGCAAGTTACCTCGCTCGTCTAAAGGTGGCAGTTTCACGGATCGACTCATCACTCTGGCCAAGAGCGACGCTTCAAAATGACCTCAAATCTCTGATGACTCGACTCAACGAGGTCCCTGGTCGAGTGCAAGAGTGGAAGAAGTCCTCTTCCCGGTGTGGTGCTGACGTGGCGTTGTCCTTGGTAAGAGTCCACTACAAGGAAGCCCGCGAAGATAAGCTGGCAGCGATCAAGGTCACCAACACCAAAAGGCATGACTTCCAGTCCTTTATGGAGACTTTCATCGCTGCTGCCACTCGGATCACAGATGGAATCGACTTGGACGAATTCGTCAAACCCGCCAGCCCGACTCCTGCCGAGTGAACAAACTGTGATATTTAAACATGTCTTAAATTTGCCTTGGAATGCCGAGTGGTTGCTGTAACCTTTAAACTCCTTCGGGCTTGATGCTTGAATACTTCTGATTTGTCGCTTGGAACTTTAGGATTTATCCGAACTGCTTTTGAATATGCTTGCGATTGCTTTTGGAATCTGCTCCCTATTTGGAATGACCTTCGTGTTTGAGATGCAGCCTTGAAATGGAGACTTCAATCGAACTGTGCCTTGTCGTCCTTGCGGACAAGGATGGAGCGCATGTTGTATTTGTGGCGTAGCTCGAAGGAGAAGGTTGCAGTCGACCTACGCCTCATCGTCCTTGTGGACAAGGATGGAGTGCACGTTGTATTTGTGGCGTAGCTCGAAGGAGAAGGTTGCAGTCGACCTGCGCCTCGTCGTCCTTGCGGACAAGGATGGAGCGCACGTTGTATTTGTGGCGTAGCTCGGAGAACAGGGCCACGGTCGACCTGCACCTCATCGCCCTTGCGGGTAGGGATGGAGCGTACGTTGTACTTGTGGTGCAGCTCCTAGGAAAAGGATTGCAGTCGACTTGCACCTCGTCGTCCTTGCAGATGGAGATGGAGCGTACGTTGTATTTGTGTCGCAGCTCCAAAGGAGAAGGACAACTCACCACTCGGTAGGATTTTACAAACTTAGGCGAGTACTGGACTGCAGCTAAGCCCCCGAGTGGGAGGCTGGCTAACCACTCGGTAGGATTTTACAAACTTAGGCGAGTAATGGACTGCAGCTAAGCCCCCGAGTGGGAGTGTTGCTCACCACTCGGTAGGATTTTACAAAGTTAGGCAAGTACTGGACTGCAGCTAAGCCCCCGAGTGGGAGTGTTGCTCACCACTCGGTAGGATTTTACAAACTTAGGCGAGTACTGGACTACAGCTAAGCCCCCGAGTGGGAGTGTTGCTCACCACTCGGTAGGATTTTACAAACTTAGGCGAGTACTGGACTGCAGCTAAGCCCCCGAGTGGGAGGATTGCTCACCACTCGGTAGAATTTTACAAACTTAGGGGAGTACTGGACTGCAGCTAAGCCCCCGAGTGGGAGTGTTGCTCACCACTCAGTAGGATTTTACAAACTTAGGCGAGTACTGGACTGCAGCTAAGCCCCCGAGTGGGAGTGTTGCTCACCACTCGGTAGAATTTTACAAACTTAGGGGAGTACTGGACTGCAGCTAAGCCCCCGAGTGGGAGTGTTGCTCACCACTCAGTAGGATTTTACAAACTTAGGCGAGTACTGGACTGCAGCTAAGTCCCCGAGTGGGAGTGTTGCTCACCACTCGGTAGGATTTTACAAACTTAGGCGAGTACTGGACTGCAGCTAAGCCCCCGAGTGGGAGTGTTGCTCACCACTCGGTAGGATTTACAAACTTAGGCGAGTACTGGACTGCAGCTAAGCCCCCGAGTGGGAGTGTTGCTCACCACTCGGTAGGATTTTACAAACTTAGGTGAGTACTGGACTACAGCTAAGCCCCCAAGTGGGAGGATTGCTCACCACTCAGTAGGATTTTACAAACTTAGGCGAGTACTGGACTGCAGCTAAGCCCCCGAGTGGGAGTGTTGCTCACCACTCGGTAGGATTTTACAAACTTAGGCGAGTACTGGACTGCAGCTAAGCCCCCGAGTGGGAGTGTTGATCACCACTCAATAGGATTTTACAAACTTAGGTGAGTACTGGACTGCAGCTAAGCCTCCGAGTGGGAGGATTGCTCACCACTCGGTAGGATTTTACAAACTTAGGCAAGTACTGGACTGCAGCTAAGCCCCCGAGTGGGAGTGTTGCTCACCACTCGGTAGGATTTTACAAACTTAGGCAAGTACTGGACTGCAGCTAAGCCCCCGAGTGGGAGGCTAGCTCACCACTCGGTAGGATTTTAAAAACTTAGGCGAAATAGATTCGCAGCTAAGCCCCCGAGTGAGAGGCTTGCTCACCACTCGGTAGGATTTTCTTTCGAACTTAGGCGAAACGGATTCGCAGCTAAGTCACCCACTGGGGGATTTCAGATGTAAATAAAATCAACAACAATCGTTCGAGAGGACTGTAAAGCTCTTGTCTTTGATAAACAAATTACAAAGGTATTTCTTATTACATTTTATTCGAACCAATACTTAAGTATAAAAGGGGCGGAGCAGGTCTGCATTCCAAGCCCGTGGCTTGTCTTTCTTATGCTCGACACTGTAAAGGTGGTATGCTCCATTGTGGAGCACTCTGGTGACAATGAATGGACCTTCCCAAGCCGGGGCGAGCTTGTGTGGTTTCTATTGATCCACTCGAAGAACCAAGTCACCCTCTTGAAAGGCTCGACCCCTCATGTGTCTAGCGTGGAATCGACGCAAGTCTTGCTGATAAACGGTCGACCGGATCAAGGTCATCTCTCTTTCCTCCTCTAGGAGGTCGACTGCGTCTTGCCGAGCTTGTTCTACTTCATCTTCAGAGAAGAGCTCCACTCGTGGTGCATTATGAAGCAAGTCACTCGGTAGAACAGCTTCAGCTCCGTAGACCAAGAAGAATGGAGTTCGGCCAGTTGACCGATTGGGAGTTGTCCTCAATCCCCAAAGAACTGATGGAAGTTCATCAACCTAGGCGCCCGCCGCGTGCTTGAGATCTCTCATCATTCGGGGTTTCAGTCCTTTGAGAATCAGGCCATTTGCTCTTTCTGCTTGTCCATTCGACTGGGGATGGGCGACTGAAGCATAGTCGACTCATGTGCCTTGTGAGGCGTAGAAAGTTCTGAACTCATCAGAATCGAAGTTCGATCCGTTGTCAGTGATGATGCTATGCGGAACCCCATATCTGAATGTCAAATCTCTGATGAATCTGACAGCAGTACTAGCTTCAAGATTCTTAATAGGCTTGGCTTCGATCCATTTGGTAAACTTGTCGACTGCTACGAGCACATGAGTGAAGCCACTCCCACCAGTCCTCAGTGGACCAACAATGTCTAATCCCCAAATAACAAAGGGCCAGACGAGTGGAATGGTCTTCAGGACTGATGCAGGTTTGTGCAACATATTGGAGTAGAACTAGCAGCCTTCGCATCTGTCGACTATATCTTTCGCCATTTCGTTTGCTCGTGGCCAATAAAATCCAGCTCGGTATGCTTTAGCCACAATGGTCCGAGAGGACGCATGGTGACCACAGGTCCCCGAATGGATGTCGTGGTGGATCAGTCGACCTTCTTCTGGAGTTATGCATTTCTGGCTGACCCCGGTTGCACTTTCTCTGAACAGTTGTCCTCTTATTATAGTAAAGGCCTTGGATCGACGGATGATCTGTCGAGCCTCTTCTTCATCTTTTGGGAGCTCTTTCCTAAGGATATATGCAATGTATGGCACTGTCTAGTCGGGAGTGATGACCAACACCTCCATGATCAAGTCAACCACGGCTGGGACCTCGACTTCAGTCGGCTCTGTGGCACTCTTAGGCTGCGGGGGTTCTTCAATGAAGGGATCTTCTTGAACTGAAGGTGCATGAATATGCTCCAGGAACACATTACTGGGGATGGCTTCTCTCTTGGAGCCTATCTTTGCTAAATCATCTGCTGCTTGATTTTTTTAGTCGGAGTATATGATGGAGCTCTAACCCCTCAAACTTCTTTTCCAACTTCCTCACCGCGTTGCAGTCACCAGTCATGGCTGGGATTCTGACGTCCCACTCCTTCATCACTTGATTGACTACCAAATCTGAGTCGCCATAGACCATGAGGCGACGGACGCCGAGTGAGATGGCCATACGCAACCCATACAAGAGTGCTTCATATTCTGCTTCGTTATTGGAGGAATCAAAGTGAATCTGAAGGACATATCTGAGCTTGTCTCCTCGGGGGGACACCAGTACCACCCCAGCACCGGAACCATTTAGCATCTTGGAACCGTCAAAGAACATGGTCCAGTGCTCCGAGTGAACTTGAGTCGGCAGTTGTTGTTTGATCCACTCGGCGAGGAAATCTGCTACTGCTCGGGACTTGATAGCTTTCCTTGTCTCAAACTTGATATCTAAGGGAAGGAGTTCAATCACCCACTGTGCCACTCGACTAGTTGCATCTTTGTTGTTCAGAATCTCTGACAATGGAGCACCGCTGATGACTGTAATGGAGTGATCAGAGAAGTAATGTGCAACCTTCTTCGTGGTCATATAAATCCCATAAACAAGCTTCTGATAATGTGGATATCTTTGCTTTGATGGAGTCAAAACTTCAGAGACATAGTATACTGGGCGCTAAACTTTGTAGGCTTTTCCTTCTTCTTCTCGCTCGACCGTAAGTACTGTACTGACGACTTGTCTAGTGGCTGCAATGTAAAGCAGTAAAGGCTCTTTGCTGATTGGAGCAGCAAGCACCGGCTGGGTGGAAAGCAGGGCTTTAAGCTCTGCAAATGCTGCATCAGCTTTAGGAGTCCACTCGAACTTATCTAACTTCTTCATCAGTCGGCAAAGAGGCAGCGCCTTTTCACCGAGGCGAGAAATGAATCGCCTTAGGGCGGCCAAACAACCGGTAAGCTTCTGGACATCATGCACACGCACAGGGCGTTTCATCCGGAGTATGGCACCTACTTTCTCTGGGTTAGCGTCGATCCCTCGTTCGGAAATGAGAAAACCGAGTAATTTCCACCTAGAACTCCAAACGTGCATTTTGATGGATTAAGCTTGATATCATACCTTCTGAGGTTGGCAAAGGTTTCAGCAAGGTCAGCCAGTAGGTCGGAACCTTTAAGTGACTTGACCACAATGTCATCCATGTATGCTTCCACATTCCGACTGGTCTGAGTGAGTAAACACTTCTGAATCATCCGCATGAATGTGGCTCCGGCGTTCTTAAAACCGAATGGCATAGTGACATAACAGAAGCACCCAAATGGGGTGATGAAAGCTGTTTTTATCTCATCGGTTCCATACAGATGGATCTGATGATACCCGGAATAAGTGTCCAAAAAGGACAAACGCTCACACCCCGTGGTCAAGTCGACTATTTGGTCGATGCGAGGGAGAGGAAAGTGATCTTTCGGGCAGGCCCAGTTGATATGTTTGAAGTCAATGCACATGCGAAGTGAGTCGTCCTTCGTTGGGACCATGACAACATTAGGTAACCACTCGGAGTGGTAAATTTCTCGGATAAACTCAGCTGCTAGAAGTCGAGCCACTTCTTCACTGATTGCCTTCCTCTTCTGTATGGCGGACCGTCGAAGATGTTCTTTGACTGGTTTTACTTTTGGGTCGACTCGCAAGCGATGCTCATCCAGTCCCCTAGGAACACCTGGCATGTCAGAAGGTTTCCATGCAAAGATGTCCCAGTTCTCATGGAGGAACTGGATGAGCGCTTCTTCCTATTTGGAGTCGAGTGTTGTTGAAATGTGAGTCGGGGCAGCATTGGGATCCGTCGGGTGAATGTGAATCAACTTTGTTTCACCAGACGACTGGAATGCTGAATCCGTGCCAGGCTTCTTAGCTCGCAACAAATCACTCGAATCTACATTTTATTTGATATTCCTGCAATTCCACTATTTCCATCTGTGCATCGGTGATCTTTGAGACCTTCTGGAAGCACTCTTCTGCCTTCTTTCGATTGCCAGTGATAGTGATCACCCCTTTGGGACCAGGCATCTTCAATTTGAGGTACACATAACATGGTCAAGCCATAAAACGTGCATAAGCTGGCCTGCCCAAAATAGCATGATAAGCACTCTGGAAATCCACAACTTCAAATGTCAACTTTTCCTTGCGGTAATTCTTGGAATCACCGAACACTACATCAAGGGCGATCTGGCCGAGTGATGTAGCCTTCTTGCCAGGAATGACTCCATGGAAACTCATATTGCTTTCACTGAGTCTGGACATCTGAATGCCCATTCCTTTCAACGTCTCTGCATACATTATATTCAGGCCACTGCCACCATCCATCAGAACCTTAGTCAATCGGGTGCCCTCGACTACTGGGTCGACCACCAACGCTTGCCTCCCAGGGGTGGCTATGTGCGCTGGGTGATCGGATTGGTCGAATGTAATGGCAGTCTGAGACCACTTCAAATAACTGGGTGTCACCGGGGCGACCATGTTTACTTCTCTTTTGATGACTTTCAGTCGACTCTTACTCTCAACATCAGCGAAAATCATCAGAGTGGAATTGACGTGGGGGTAACCATCATCATCCTCTTCCCCATCCTCAACTTTGTCTGTTTCCTTCTCCTTTTCCTTGGGCTATTTCTCTCGGAATTGCTGGATTAGGAGTCAATACTGTCGAGTGGTATGCTTTGGGTAAATGAAATTACCCTCTTCATCTTTCTTGGTGTGAATGTGGCATGGTAAATCCAGCACATCATTTCCATCTTGATCTTTTAGTTTCTTGGGGTTCCACGGTCCTTTGGGTTTCCACTTGAACTTCCCTTGAGTTACGGCCAAGGCTTCTCCAGGAGCAGCTGGCTTGGCTTTGCGCTTCTGCTTCCGACTGGAGTTCCCTCCTCCGGTTTCGTGGGCGACTGTTTTGTGCTTGCCACTCCGGAGTCGGTCTTCTTCACCATTGGCATACTTGGTGGCAATCTCCATCATCCGAGTCAGAGTCATATCTCCTGTCCGACCGAATTTTAGATTCAACTCCCGATACTTAACGCCTTCTTTGAAGGCACAAATTGCTTGGTGATCTGACACATTCTCCACTGTGTGGTGCAACGTGATCCATCTCTGGATATAATCCCTCAAAGTTTCATTCGGTTTCTAAATGCAACACTGTAATTCTGTCAACCCTGCTGGCCGCTTGCAAGTACCTTCAAATGTTCTGAAAAATACTCGAGCAAGATCTTCCCAAGTATAAATACTACTAGGAGCTAACTGATTCAGCCACGCCCTGGCTGAGCCCTTTAGCATCAAAGGAAGGTGCTTCATGGCCACTTCATTGTTGCCGCCACCGATCTGTACAACCACTCGGTAATCCTCAAGCCAAGTGTCAGGCTTGGACTCACCAGTAAACTTATTGACTCCAGTCGCCAACCTGAAGTTGGGAGGAATCACCGCAACCCTGATGGCTCTGCTGAAGCACTCTGGGCCTGAGACATGCACTCTGCTGCTGGTTGGAAAATCTCTGTCGGGGCCTTCTCTGTGAGATCTGTTTCTGTCGACCAGACCCTGAACGAGAATAGATCTCGCATCAAAGCCCGGTTCCCTGGGGTCGAGTGGAATCCTTCGCCCACCACTATGAGGGCGTCTGTCATCCTGCTGCCGAGGCATGTATGATCCACTCCTTGGGGGAGGCGTGGGCGCTCGACGACGATCATCGTGATCGAGTCGGCGATCATACTGCTCACGGTTTTTGTACTGATCTCGTTGGTCTCCACGTCCCTCACGCCTTGGGGCGATCTTGGGCTGTGAGCCAACTGGACTGTGTCTGCAACCACGGATCTGCTGTGAATCATATTCCACGACTGAGATACTACTGTATTCTGCTCTCCTGCGGCTCGGAGCAATGCCCGGATCTGCACCAAACCTCGACCAGCTTCTGACTGGGAAGGTTGAATTGACTCCGCTATTCGGGCCGCAGCTGCGAGATTATGGATTGGAGTTCGGTATACCTGAGTCGGAGGTGGAAAAAGTTGACGTCGACTGGATTCGGGAGCACGCTGCCGAGCATGCTCGTCGAGTGCGCGCTGGAGGTTCTCCAGTCGAGTGCGCTCAGCCAAGTTGGCCAGGCGCGCCTCCTCCAAGGCCTGGGCCTCAGGGGTTTCTCCAACGATAGGAGTGTGAAGTGCATCCATGTTCCGGCGGTGAAGTTCCTCCCTCCTCTGTGAAGAGAGGGGTTCGGGTCGGTACTCTTCATGGACACGCGACGGATCGCCGCCACCAACGCCTCCGTCCTCACGGGTGAAGGCAGGAGGACTTTGTGGTCCATTGACCATCAAAACTTCCGCCGTGGGGTCGCTGCTGTTGCACTCGGATGCGGTCTCTACGGAGCCAGTTGACAGGTCGAACAAGCCATAGAGAGTTTTGTCGGGCTCGATTGCCGCGACTTGGGGGGTGGCCGATTGGCGAGCCACCACGTGTCTCACCCACCGCTGAAGCCTCGACCGACTAGAACGTTTGCCCCAGCGGGCTGCAGGGAGGGAGGTCGACACGGGAGCCGATCGATACTGAGTCGATGGCTGCCGTAGGAGGACGCCACGGGACGCACGCACGAAAGTGCGTTGCCCCGCGGACGGGGAGCGCCTCAACGTCGAGTGGAGCTTCCTGGAGCCAAGCGGAGTCGTCGGCGATGAATACGAGCGCACCGAGACGGATCTCGTGGCCCTTGGCCAAACCTCCGCCTGAAACCATGTTGATGAGGATCCGAAAAATCACAACTTCTCCAACAAGTCGCTAAGACACTTGCCCCACGATGGGCGCCAACTGTCGTGGTTCTAAGTCTGACAGTAGAATAGGGGGGTAGGGATGTAGAGGCAAGATCCTAGCTATGGAGGAGTTGTACATGCGAGGTTTACGAGTTCAGGCCCTTCTCGGAGGAAGTAACAGCCCTATGTCTCGGAGCCCGGAGGCGGTCGACTGGATTATATGTGTGTGAGTTACAGGGGGTGCGAACCCTTGTCCCTGAGGAGGGGGTGGCTTATATAGAGTTTGCCATACCCCTCCCGCCCTCAGTTACAAAGGGTTTAAGGTACATAAAGATGGGGACGTTACTGGTAACGCCTGCAATAAAGATACATAATGAAAATTAAAGCTATGACTTAATTCCCGACCGTTGTAGAGTGGAGTGGCTCTAGATCTTCTGGTAGTCGAGTGATTGTCCATACGGTCGAGTGTCTTCAAGACTGTCGAGTGGAACATAGCTGCATGGTCGAGTGGATGATGATTTTTCTTCGAATGCTTCTGGTTCTTTTAGAGATGTCCTTGGGAAGGGTATCTTGGACAGATCCATGACCCTACCCTAGGTACATAGCTTCATCAGTAGTGGGGCGCGCCCACCCCCTGGGCGCGCCCTCCACCCTCGTGGGCCCCTCGTGGCTCCCTTGATGTATTTCTTCCGCCTATATATATCCATATACCCTAAAACGATTGGGGAGCAGAATAGATCGGGAGTTCCGCCTCGAGAAGCCTCTGTAGCCACCGAAAACCAATCTAGACCCGTTCCGGCACCCTGCCGGAGGGGGGAATCCTTTTCCAGTGGCCATCTTCATCATCCCGGCGCTCTCCATGACGAGGAGGGAGTAGTTCTCCCTCGGGGCTGAGGGTATGTACCAGTAGCTATGTGTTTGATCTCTCTCTCTCTCTCTCTCTCTCGTGTTCTTGAGGTGGTACGATCTTGATGTATCGTGAGCTTTATTATTATAGTTGGATCTTATGATGTTTCTCCCCCTCTACTCTCTTGTAATGAATTGAATTTTCGCTTTGAAGTTATCTTATCGGATTGAGTCTTTAAGGATTTGAGAACACTTGATGTATGTCTTGTGTGGGATACCCGTGGTGACAATGGGGTATTCTATTGATCCACTTGATGTATGTTTTGGTGATCAACTGGTGGGTTCCGCCCATGAAGCTATGCATACGGGTTGGCACACGTTTTTGTCTTGACTCTCCGGTAGAAACTTTGGGGCACTCTCTGAGGTCCTATGTGTTGGTTGAACAGATGAATCTGAGATTGTGTGACGCATATCATATAATCATACCCACGGATACTTGAGGTGACATTGGAGTATCTAGGTGACATTAGGGTTTTGGTTGATTTGTGTCTTAAGGTGTTATTCTAGTACGAACTCTAGGGCTGTTTGTGACACTTACAGGAATAGCCCAATGGATTGATTGGAAAGAATAACTTTGAGGTGGTTCCGTACCCTACCATAATCTCTTCGTCTGTTCTCCGCTATTAGTGACTTTGGAGTGACTCTTTGTTGCATGTTGAGGGATAGTTATATGATCCAATTATGTTATTATTGTTGAGAGAAGTTGCACTAGTGAATGTATGAACCCCAGGCCCTGTTTCAACGCACTGCAATACCATTTATGCTCACTTTTATTAATAGTTACCTAACTATTTTTATATTTTCAGATTACAAAAACCTTTATCTACCATCCATATACCACTTGTATCACCATCTCTTCACCGAACTAGTGCACCTATACAATTTACCATTGTATTGGGTGTGTTGGGGACACAAGAGACTCTTTGTTATTTGGTTGCAGGGTTGCTTGAGAGAGACCATCTTCATCCTATGCCTCGTACGGATTGATAAACCTTAGGTCACCCACTTGAGGGAAATTTGCTACTGTCCTACAAACCTCTTCACTTGGAGGCCCAACAACGTCTACAAGAAGAAGGTTGTGTAGTAGACATCACCCCTCTCTTCCGGTGGCGCCGGAACGCCGCCGGGGCCATCATCATCACCGCAATCTACACCAACAACTTCACCACCATCATCACCAACTCTTCCCCCTCTATGCAGTGGTGTAACCCCTCTTTTACCCGCTATAATCTCTAATTAAACATGGTGCTCAACGCTATATATTGTTTCCCAATGATGTATGGCTCTCCTATGATGTTTGAGTAGATCCGTTTTTTCCTATGGGTTAATTGATGATCATGATTGGTTTGAGTTGCATGTTTTATTATTGGTGATGTCCTATGGTGCTCTCCGTGTCGCACAAGCGTGAGGGATCCCCGTTGGGGTCTACAATATGTTCATGATTTGCTTATGGTGGGTGGCGTGAGTGATAGAAACACAGACCCGAGTAAGTAGGTTGTTTGCGTATGGGAATAAAGAGGACTTGATGCCTTATAATGCTATGGTTGGGTTTTACCTTAATGATCTTTAGTATTTGCGGATGCTTGCTAGAGTTCCAATCATAAGTGCATATGATCCAAGAAGAGAAAGTATGTTAGCTTATGCCTCTACCTCAAATAAAATTGCAATGATTATTACCGGTCTAGTTATCGATTGCCTAGGGACAAATAACTTTCTTGTGTGACAACAAACTCTCTACTAAAACTAACTTAGTTGTGTCTTCATCTAAACAGCGCCTACTTTTTATTTACGCTCTCTTTATTATCTTGCAAACCTATCCAACAACACCTACAAAGTACTTCTAGTTTCATACTTGTTCTAGGTAAAGCGAACGTTAAGCGTGCGTAGAGTTGTATCAGTGGTCGATAGAACTTGAGGGAATATTTGTTCTACCTTTAGATCCTCGTTGGGTTTGACAATCTTACTTATCGAAAGAGGCTACAATTGATCCCCTATACTTGTGGGTTATCACCCATGCCCTACTATAGTTTTTACTCATTGGTTCTGTCCTTCGAGGTGCTGCAGGCACAACATAGTGCGGTGGAGGGGTGGTCTCCCTCCGCGAACGCCGTGACCCATTCAGGTTCGTACGGCGCGGGCGGACGCGCGCCCTACTCTGATCCCTATCCCTCCCACGGGGGAGGGGGGATGTCCTGCTGATGGACATGGCCAGCCCGGGTAGAGCCGCCAGGGCGGTAATGGCGGCAACACCGGCGGCTGTGACCGCAACGCTGGTTATGCCGGCAATGGTCGGAAAGCTGGAGGGGGCAACGCCAGCAACAACGGCTGAGGCGGTGGGCGTCGCAACCGTTGGCGTCCCCGGTGACAAATTTGCAAGAACTGGGGCCATGAAGCCGACGACTGTCACAAGCACTATGATTAGGATCACAACTCCCACTCCGCCAACTCGGCCTCCACCAACACCGTCGACTTTCCTTGTGTGTTGGATACCGGGGCTACGGATCACTTGCCTAATGATCTTGAGCGCCTCCAAGTTCATGAGCGCTATGACGGCAAGGATCAGGTTCAGGTGGCCAATGGTGCAGGTTTGTCTATTTCACACATTGGTCATTCGCGTTTACCCGGTTCATCTCTTAAACTGCGTAACATCCTTCATGTTCCACACATCAGCCACCATCTTCTCTCTGTTTATCGTCCTTTTTATGATAATGACGTGTTTGCTGAATTTCACCGTCATTTTTTCCTTGTTAAGGACAAAGCAACCAGACGCGTCATCCTTCACGGTAGAAGTTAGGGGGGGTCTATCCGGTCCCCTTCGCTCATGCGTCATCTTCATTGTCTCGCCGTGCCTCCTCTGGTGTTCGAGTTTCGTCATCACAATGGCATCAACGTCTTGGTCATCCTACAAATAATGTGGTCACTTCCATTGTTTGGAGTCATGAACTTCCGTGTTCTAGTTCAAATAATTCATCGTTAGTTTGTGATGCCTGTCAGCGTGCTAAGAGTCATCAACTACCTTATTCTACTTCATTTCACATCACTAATGTACCTCTTGAATTAATACATTCAGATGTTTGGGGTCCCGCTCTTGCTTCGTCAGGAGGGTACAAATATTATGTTAGTTTTTTATTGATGACTACACGCGTTTCACATGGATTTATTTGCTTAAACACAAGTCTAATGTTGAGAAAGTTCTCTACAACTTTCGGGCTCATGTCGAACGCCTTCTGGATTATAAAATCAAAGCCGTTCAGTCCGACTGGGGTGGTGAATACCACAAACTCCATCGCTACTTTCAACGCACATGCATCTCTCACCGAGTGTCATGTCCGCATACCTCTTAGAAGAATGGTATTGCCGAGTGCAAACACCGACATCTGGTCGAGATTGGTCTTGCCTTGCTTGCGCACTCCTCTCTTCCACTTCGGTTTTGGGATGAGGCTTTTCTTACGGCATGTTACCTCATCGACCGTATGCCCACTACGGTTCTCAACAAGGACACACCTTTGTTCCGTCTGTTTCATGTTCAGCCCAACTGATCCTCCCTTCGGATTTTTGGGTGTGCTTGCTGGCCTAGTCTCCGCAAGTACAATGCTCACAAGCTTGAGTTTCGGTCCAAGATGTGTGTTTTCCTTGGCTATAGTCCTTTGCATAAGAGCTATAAGTGTCTTGACCGTACCTCCGGTCGGATATGCATCTCTCGTGATGTTGTTTTCGACGAGAGTGTGTCCCCTTACTCTCAACCCAGCGTTTCGGTTGATCCTGCTTCTCTTGAACATGCATCACTTTTCCCTCCGATGAACCGGTTCCGGATGTCCATGTGCGTAAATATGACCTGTCCTATTTGTCATCTAACTTGTCTTTTGCAGGTGATATTGCTTTGAGTTCCCCCCAGGTACATGTTGCTGCTCCGACGCCTCCTGATGTGCCCGACATGCATGTCCTACCGCCCGAGGCAGGCGCGGCTGCCTCACCTGATGGTGCGACCACGGACGCGGCTGGGTCGCCACCCTCGCCCGGCGCGGCTGGGTTGCCACCCTCTCCCGGTCCGTCGCACGGGTCGCCGCCCTCACCTGGGCCAGTCCAGCACACCATCGTATCTCGGCCCGTGTTGCCCCTTGCTGAGGTCCCCTCAGCCGCGACACCCTCGGCCGAGCCCTCGTCGCCGTCGTCTTCTCTTACTGGCGATGCAGCTCCGGTCCATGCTATGGTTACACGCCGTCGTGATCATACGTGCAAGGAGAAGTCTTACACTGATGGCACAGTTCGGTATGACTCTCGCCGCCGTGCCTTCTTCATTGCGCCGGTTTCCTATTGTGATGCTCTGGGTGAACCTGCCTGGTGTGCCGCCATGTCCGAGGAGTTTGCTGCTCTCCGTCACACTAACACCTGGGTGTTGGTGCCTCAGCCACCTGGTGTTAATATTGTGAGCTGCAAGTGGATTTTCAAAACCAAGCATCGTCCAGATGGGTCTGTTGATAAGCACAAAGCTCGTCTTGTTGCTCGTGGTTTCACTCAACAACACGGGATTGACTACGGAGATACTTTTGGCCCGGTGGTGAAGCCTGCCACAGTTCGCTTGGTTTTGTCTCTTGCTGTGTCTCGTGGCTGGAGCCTCCGACAGATTGATATTAGCAATGCCTTTTTACATGAGTTCTTGGCCGAAGATGTGTACATGCAGCAGCCACCTGGGTTCGAGGATGCCACTTATCCCTTGATGACCCACAAGTGTAGGGGATCTATCGTATTCCTTTCAATAAGTAAGAGTGTCGAACCCAACGAGGAGCAGAAGGAAATGATAAGCAGTTTTCAGTTAGGTATTCTCTACAAGCACTGAAATTATCGGTATAGATAGTTTTGTGATAAGGTAATTTGTAACGGGTAACAAGTAATAAAAGTAAATAAGGTGCAGAAAGATGGCCCAATCCTTTTTGTAGCAAAGGACAAGCCTGGACAAACTCTTATATAAAGGAAAGCACCCCCGAGGAGACATGGGAATTATCGTCAAGCTAGTTTTTATCACGTTCATATGATTCGCGTTCGGTACTTTGATAATTTGATATGTGGGTGGACCGGTGCTTGGGTATTGTCCTTCCTTGTAAAAGCATCCCACTTATGATTAACCCCTATTGCAAGCATCCGCAACTACAACAGAAGTATTAAGGTAAACCTAACCATAGCATGAAACATATGGATCCAAATCAGTCCCTTACGAAGCAATGCATAAACTAGGGTTTAAGATTCTGTCACTCTAGCAGCCCATCATCTACTTATTACTTCCCAATGCCCTCCTCTAGGCCCAAACAATGGTGAAGTGTCATGTAGTCTACGTTCACATGACACCACTAGAGGAAAGACAACATACATCTCATCAAAATATCGAACGAATACCAAATTCACATGACTACTTATAGCAAGACTTCTCCCATGTCCTCAGGAACAAATGTAACTACTCACAAATAATATTCATGTTCAAAATCAGAGGGGTATTAAGATGCATAAAGGATCTGAACATATGATCTTCCACCGAATAAACCAACTAGCATCAACTACAAAGAGTAATCAACATTACTAGCAACCCACAGTTACCAATCTGAGGCTTTGGGACAAAGATTAGATACAAGAGATGAACTAGGGTTTGAGATGAGATGGTGCTTGTGAAGATGTTGATGGAGATTGACCCCCTCCCGATGAGAGGATCATTGGTGATGACGATGGTGATGATTTCCCCCTCCCGGAGGGAAGTTTCCCCGGCAGAACAGCTCCGCCAGAGCCCTAGATTGGTTCCGCCAAGGTTTCGCCTCGTGTCGGCGGAGTTTCGTCCCGTGAGCTAGCTTATGATTTTTTTCCTAGACGAAAGACGTCATATAGCAGAAGATGGGCATTAGAGGGCTGCCAGGGGGCCCACGAGGCAGGGGGGCGCGCCCAAGGGGTAGGGCACGCCCCCCACCCTCGTGGATGGTGGGTGGCCCCCCTCTGGTACTTCTTTCTCCCAATATTTTTTATATATTCTGAAACTTGCTCCTGTGAAGTTTCATGACTTTTGGAGTTGTGCAGAATAGGTCTCTAATATTTGCTCCTTTTCCAGCCCATTATTCCAGCTGCCGGCATTCTCCCTCTTCATGTAAACCTTGTAAAATAAGAGAGAATAGGCATAAGTATTGTGACATAATGTGTAATAACAGCCCATAATGCGATAAAATATCGATATAAAAGCATGATGCAAAATAGACATATCAACTCCCCCAAGCTTAGACCTCGCTTGTCCTCAAGCGAAGCCGATATCGATAAATATGTCCTCATGTTTAGAGATAGAGGTGTCGATAAAAATAGAATACGAACATGAGGGCATCATGATCATTCTTAGAACAGCGACATATACATATATTGTCATATGATCTCTTATGCTAAAGTAACAATTCAGTCACAATTTGAAGTATGAATTAGAAACTTCATTGAGAACCAACAAACTATAATCTCAGTCATTGAAGCAATTGTAATTTATCATAACATCAGAAAGAGTCAATATAAGAGCTTTTCATCAAGTCCACATACTCAACTATCATTTAGTCTTTCACAATTGCTAACACTCACGCGATATTTATGGTTATGAAGTTTTAATCGGACATAGAGAAAGACAGGGGCTTATAGTTTTGCCTCCCAACCTTTTTCCTCAAGGGTAATGTCAACAATAATAGTTCATGAAAACTCACATCCAATTAGCTATATATTTCAGGATCTTTCCAACACATTGTGCTTGCCAAAGGATAAAATGTAAAAAGGAAAGGTGAAGATCACCATGACTCTTGCATGAAGTATAAGACAAGAATAAAAGACAGGCCCTTCGCAGAGGGAAGCAGAGGTCGTCATGTGCTTGTATGGTTGGAATCTTAATGCAAAAGAACGTCACTTTATATTGCCACTTGTGCCTTTATTATGCAGTCCGTCGTTTTTATTTCTTCCACATCACAAGATCGTATAAAGCTTATTTTCTCTGCACTAATAAATCATAGATATTTAGAGATCAATTTTTATTGCTTGCAACAATGACAACTTACTTGAAGGATCTTACTCAATCCATAGGTAGATATGGTGGACTCTCATGGCAAAACTAGGTTTAAGGATATTTGGAAGCACAAGTTGTATCTCTACTTGGTGCAAAGAATTTGGCTAGCATGAGAGGGAAAGGCAAGCCCAACATGTTGGATGATCCATGACAATATAATTAATCTCAGATGTAAGAAAACATAACCCATTACGTTGTCTTCCTTGTCCAACATCAACTCTTTAGCATGTCATATTTTAATGAGTGCTCACAATCATAAAAGATGTCCAAGATAGTATATTTATATGTGAAAACCTCTCTTTCTTTATTACTTCCTATTAATTGCAACGATGACCAAAACTATGTTTGCCAACTCTCAACAACTTTTATTCATCATACTCTTTATATGTGAAGTCATTACTCTCCATAAGATCCATATGATCTCTTTATTTCTTTTTATTCTTTCTCTTTTATTTTATTCCCTCAAGATCATAGCAAGATAATCAAGCCCTTAACTCAACACTAATCTTTATTATATATAGCTCACGGACTCGATTACATAGAAGGATCATAAAGCAAAACTCAAAACTAGATCATATTAAAACTTTATTCTACTAGATCAAGGTATTACCAAAAGGATCAAACTAAGAAAAACGGTAAATTATAAAAGTGTGATGGTGATACGATACCGGGGAACCCCAAGCTTGGCAGTTGCCAAGGGGAGTGCCCATACCCATGTGTTTTACGTCTCCTTCTCCGGGGGTGGTGATGTGATACTATTGGCGATGATGCCCCTTAGGATGTGATTCTCTTCCTCGAGATTATTGACTTGCTGCTTGAGGTCCATTATTTCCTTACGGAGCTTGCCCGTGACGGCTAAAGCTCCTTTCACCCAAGGATGTTGCATAGCTGCGGGAGAACAATTAACACTCTTTTTCATATTTTCATAAGAAAGAAATCTAACATTGGAAGGGATGACCGAGTTGGAATAGCTGAGCTCTGTAGTTCCCCCATCGTGAATCCAGCTCAGAAAACGAGAAGTAACTTCTTCATCCTCCTCCATGGCATCTATCCTTTTCAAGTCAGCTTCCATCTCTTCCTCAGTTGATGGCCCAAAGTGGTCAGCATTGTTGTTTGCTCTTGGTCCCGGTGTCGGATGAGACACCCGACTCTCCCCGACTGACTCTTGAGAAGACATCTTGCTTTATGACTGCAGCAGAAATAGCTCGAAACAAAACAAAGGATATTTGCGTGGTACGGTGGTCAAAACCTTCGGGAGATTATATAATGATTTTTTATCGACCAAAAGAAGTATCATGCAAGAAAACAGAGTCCGGAGGGCACACGAGGTGTCCACGAGGCAGGGGGCGTGCCCTCCACCCTCCTGGACGCCTCGTGTCCTTCCCGGACTGCTTCTTATTTTCCTATTTTCTTAAATATTCCAAAACGAAGAAAAATTGCTATTAGAACTGTTTTGGAGTCTGTTTACTTACCGTACCACGTACCTATTCCTTTTCGGAGTCTGAAACATTCTGGAAAGTGTCATTTATGTATTCCTCCGGGGTTACGGTTTCAATAACATTAGTTTCAACATTTATGGGATTTCTTGAGATATAATGTTTGATTCTTTGACCGTTCATCACCCTCGGATTTGTGCCTTCGAAGTTGTTGATTTTTATGGCACCGGAACGATAGACCTCCTCGATGACGTAAGGAACTTCCCATTTAGAGAGGAGTTTTCCTGCAAAAAATCTTAAATGAGGGTTGTATGATAATACATAATCACCTACGTTAAACTCCTATTTTTGTATCCTTTTATCATGCCATATTTTAACTTTTTCTTTAAACAGTTTGGCATTCTCATAAGCCTGGGTTCTCCATTCATCAAGTGAGCTAATGTCAAAAAGCATCTTCTCACCGGCAAGTTTGAAATCATAATTGAGCTCTTTAATGGCCCAATATGCCTTATGTTCTAGTTCGAGAGGTAAGTGACATGCTTTACAATCAACCATTTTATACGGAGACATGCCCATATGATTTTTATATGCAGTTCTATAAGCTCATAAAGCATCATCAAGTTTCTTGGACCAATTCTTTCTAGATCTATTAACAGTCTTTTGCAAAATTAATTTAAGCTCTCTATTGCTCAGTTCTACTCGACCTCTAGACTGTAGGTGATAAGGAGATGCAATTCTATGATTAACATCATACTTAGCAAGCATTTTACGAAAGGCACCATGAATAAAATGTGAACCACCATCAGTCATTAAGTATCTGGGGACTCCAAACCTCGAAAAAGTAACTTCTTTAAGCATCTTAATAGAGGTGTTATGATCAGTACTACTAGTTGGAATAGCTTCTACCCACTTAGTAACGTAATCAACAACAACTAAAATATGTGTATAACCATTAGAGGAAGGAAACGGTCCCATATAGTCAAAGCCCCAAACATCAAATGGTTCAATAACAAGTGAATAATTCATAGGCATTTCTTAACGTCTACTAATATTGCTAATTCTTTGACATTCATCACAAGGCAAAACAAACTTACGGGTATCCTTGAAGAGAGCAAGCTAATAAAAACCGGATTGCAATACCTTATGTGCAATTCTATCTCCAGCATGGCGTCCTCCATAAGCCTCAGAGTGACACTTGCGTAGGATCTGTTCCTGTTCATGCTCAGGTACACAATGTCTAATAACACCATCTACTCCTTCTTTATAAAGGTGTGGGTCATCCCGAAAGTAATGTCTTAAATCATAGAAAACCTTTTTCTTTTGCTGGTGTGTGAAACTAGGTGGTATAAATTTACCAACAATATAATTAGCATAATCATCATACCATGGAACAGTATGAGAAGCATTTATGACAGCTAGTTGTTCATCAGGAAAGCTATCATCAATAGGTAGTGGGTCCTTAAGAACATTCTCTAACCTAGACAAGTTGTCTGCAACGGGGTTCTCAGCTCCCTTTCTATCAATAATATGCAAATCAAATTCTTGTAACAAGAGAACCCACCCAATAAGTCTAGGTTTAGCATCTTTCTTTTCCATAAGATATTTAATAGCAGCATGAATCAGTGTGAACAGTTACTTTAGAATCAACTATATAAGGTCTGAGCTTATCACAAGCAAATACAACTGCTAAAAACTCCTTTTCAGTAGTAGCATAATTTCTTTGAGCACTATCTAGAGTCTTACTAGCATATTGGATAACATTTAATTTCTTATCAACCCTTTGTCCTAGAACAGCCCCTACAACATAATCACTAGCATCACACATAATTTCAAAGGGTAAATTCCAATCAGGCGGCTAAACAATTGGTGCAGAAATCAAGGCTTTCTTAAGTATTTCAAATGCTTCTACATAATCATCATCAAATACAAAAGGAACATCTTTTTGTAAGAGGTTAATCAGAGGTCTGGAGATTTTTGAGAAGTCCTTAATGAACCTCCTATAAAAAACGGCATGACCAAGGAAACTTCTTATACCTTTAATGTCCTTAGGGCACGACATCTTTTCAATAGCATCAACTTTAGCTTTATCAACTTCAATACCTCTTTCAGAAATGTTATGCCCCAAGACAATACCTTCATTAACCATAAAGTGGCACTTCTCCCAATTCAAGACAAGATTAGTTTCTTCACATCTCTGCAAAACTTGATCAAGGTTGCTTAAGCAATCATCAAAAGAAGTTCCATAAACAGAAAAATCATCCATAAACAATCTTTTCACAAAAGTCAGAGAATATAGCAGTCATACATCTTTGAAAGGTAGCAGGTGCATTGCATAAACCAAAAGGCATATGTCTATAAGCAAAGGTACCGAAAGGGCAAGTAAAAGTGGTCTTTTCTTGATCCTCTTTTGACACAGGTATTTGAGAGAAACCAGAATAACCATCTAGAAAGAAAAAAAATGTGTATGTTTGGATAATATTTCTAGCATTTGATCAATAAAAGGTAAAAGATAATGATACTTTTTAGTAGCTTTATTTAATTTGCAGAAATCAATTACCATTCTATAACCTGTAACAATTCTTTGTGGGATCAATTCATCTTTATCATTAGGAACAACAGTAATACCTCCCTTCTTAGGGACACAATGGACATGACTTACCCACTGACTATCAGCAACGGGATAAATTATACTTGCCTCCAAAAGCTTTAGTATTTCTTTTCTTACATCTTCTTTCATCTTAGGATTTAACCGTCGTTGGTGATCAACAACCGGTTTCGCGTCTTTCTCCAATTTTATTTTGTGCTAGCATAGAGTGGGACTAATGCCCTCAAGATCATCAAGAGTATACCCAATAGCAGCACGGTGCTTCTTCAGAGTTTCTAATAATTTCTTTTCTTCATGCTCTGAAAGGTTAGCACTAATAATAACAGGATATATCTCTTTCTCATCAAGATAAGCATATTTAATAGTATCGGGTAAAGGTTTAAGCTCAAACACGGGGTCACCCTTGGGTGCAGGAGGATCCCCTAGAATTTCAACAGGCAGGTTGTGTTTCAAAATAGGCCCCTGTTTAAAGAATATTTCATCTATTTCCCTTGTTTCATTCATAAACATATCATTTCCATGGTCTAGCAAATATTGCTCTAAAGGATCATTAGGAGGCACGGCAATAGAAGCAAGACCAATAATTTCATCTTTACTAGGCAATTCTTTATCATGAGGTTGTCTATGAAACTTAGCAAAATTAAACTCATGAGACATATCCCCCAAACCAATAGTAACAACATCCTTTTTGCAGTCTATCTTAGCATTAGCAGTATTCAAGAAGGGTCTACCAAATATAATGGGACAAAAGTCGTCTTGTGGGGAACCAAGAACAAGAAAATCAGCAGGATATTTAACTTTCCCACACAAGACTTCAACATCTCTAACAATCCCAACTGGTGAAATAGTGTCTCTATTGGCAAGCTTAATAATAACATCAATTTCCTCTATCTCAGCAGGTGCAATATCATGCATAATTTATTTATATAAGGAATGAGGTATTGCACTTGCACTAGCACCCATATCACATAAGCCATGATAGCAATGATCTCCTATCTTAACAGAAATAATAGGCATGCCTACAATAAGTCTATGTTTGTTTTTAGTATCAGGTCTAGCAATTCTAGCAGCCTCATCACCGAAGTAAATAACACGCCCATCAATATTATCGGCCAAGAGATCTTTAACCATAGCAACACTAGGTTCAACTTTAATTTGCTCAGAGGGAGTAGGTGTTCTAGTATTACTCTTACGAACCACAGTTGAAGCTTTAGCATTATCCTTTATTCTAATAGGGAAAGGTGGTTTCTCAATATAAGCAGTAGGAACAACAGGATCATTATAAGTGATAGTCTTTTCTTCAACTTTAATAGGTGCAACTACTTTTACTTCAATGGGCAGACTATATTTAAACCACTTCTCCTTAGGAAGATCAACATGAGTAGCAAAGGATTCACAGAAAGAAGCTGCTATCTCAGAGTCAAGTCCATATTTAGTGCTAAATTCACGAAAGGCATCGGTATCCATAAAAGATTTAACACAATCAAACTTTGGGGTTATACTTGACTCCTTACCTTCATCGAGATCCCAATCTTCAGAGTTGCGTTTAATTCTCTCCAATAAATCTCATTTGAACTCAATAGTCTTCATCATAAAAGAGCTAGTACAAGAAGTATCGAGCATGGAGCAATTATAGAGAGAAAGCCGAGCATAAATTTTTTGAATAATAATTTCTCTTGAGAGCTCATGATTGGGGCATGAATATAACATTGACTAAGCCCCCCCAAGCTTAAGCGATGCTTTCTCCTTCGCGAGGCCAAAAATTATATATATAATTACGATCACGATGAACAAGATGCATAGGATAAAACTTCTGATGAAATTCCAATTTCAATCGGTTGTAGTTCCATGATCCCATATCATCACATAGCCTAAACCATGTCAATGCCTTTCCATTCAAAGATAAAGGGAATACCTTCTTCTTGATAACATCCTCGGGCATACATGCAAGCTTAAATAATCCACAAACTTCATCCACATAGAGTAGGTGCAAATTGCTACCTCTTGACCTTGCGTTGGATTTCCCCGAAAAGGAAGGGATGATGCAGCAGAGTAGCGTAAGTATTTCCCTCAGTTTTTGAGAACCAAGGTATCAATCCAGTAGGAGGCCACGCTCAAGTCCCTCGTACCTGCACAAAACGATAGCTACTCGCAACCAACGCGATTAGGGGTTGTCAATCTCTTCACGGTCACTTACGAGAGTGAGATTTGATAGATATAATATTTTGGTATTTTTGGTATAGAGATGCAAAGTGAAAAGTAAAAGGCAAAGTAAAAAAGCAAAACAAGATTAAAGTGATGGAGATTGATATGATGAGAATAGACCCGGGGGCCATAGGTCTCACTAGTGGCTTCTCTCAAGAGCATAAGTATTCTACGGTGGGTGAACAAATTACTGTTGAGCAATTGACAGAATTGAGCATAGTTATGAGAATATCTAGGCATGATCATGTATATAGGCATCACGTCCGTGACAAGTAGACCGAAACGATTCTGCATCTACTACTATTACTCCACTCATCGACCGCTATCCAACATGCATCTAGAGTATTAAGTTAAAAACAGAGTAACACTTTAAGAAAGATGACATGATGTAGAGAGATAAATTCATGCAATATGAAATAAAACCCATCTTGTTATCCTCGATGGCAACGATGCAATACGTTCCTTGCTGCCCCTTCTGTCACTGGGAAAGGACACCACAAGATCGAACCCAAAGCTAAGCACTTCTCCCATGGCAAGAACTACCAATCTAGTTGGCAAAACCAAACGGATAATTCAAAGAGACTTGCAAAGATAACCAATCATACATAAAAGAATTCAGAGAAGATTCAAATATTGTTTATAGATAGACTTGATCATAAACCCACAATTCATCGGTCTCAACAAACACACCGCAAAAAGAAGATTACATCGAATAGATCTCCACAAGAGAGGGGGAGAACTTTGTATTGAGATCCAAAAAGAGAGAAGAAGCCATCTAGCTACTAACTATGGACCCGAAGGTCTGAGGTAAACTACTCACACTTCATCGGAGAGGCTATGATGACGTAGAAGCCCTCCGTGATGACGGCCCTCTCCGGCGGAGCTCCGGAACAGGCCCCAAGATGGGATCTCGTGGATACAGAAAGTTGCGGCGGTGGAATTAGGTTTTTGGCTCCTGTTCTGTTCGTTTGGGGGTACGTAGGTATATATATATATGAGGAAGGAGTACGTCGGTGAAGCACTGAGGGGCCCACGAGCCAGGGGGCGTGCCCTAGGGGGGGCGCCCCCCACCCTCGTGACCGCCTCTCTGATGCCTTGGCGTAGGGTCCAAGTCTCTTGGATCACGTTTGGTGAGAAAATCACATTCCCAAAGGTTTCATTCCGTTTGGACTCCGTTTGATATTCCGTTTCTTCGAAACACTAAAATAGGCAAAAAAACAGCAATTCTGGGCTGGGCCTCCGGTTAATAGGTTAGTCCCGAAAATAATATAAAAGTGAAAAATAAAGCCCAATATAGTCCAAAATAGTAGATAATGAGCAATCAAAAATTATAGATACGTTGGAGACGTTTCAGGCATCCCCAAGCTTAATTCCTGCTCGTCCTCGAGTAGGTAAATGATAAAAAGAGAATTTTTGATGCGGAGTGCTACTTGGCATAATTTCAATGCAAATCTTCTTAATTGTGATATTAATATTCAGATTCGAAAGATTCAAGACAAAAGTTTATATTGACATAAAAATAATAATACTTCAAGCATACTAACAAAGCAATTATGTCTTCTCAAAATAACATGGCCAAAGAAAGTTGTCTCTACAAAATCATTTAGTATGGCTATGCTCTATCTTCACCAAACAAAGTATTTAAATCATGCACAACCCCGATGACAAGCCAAGCAATTGTTTCATACTCTAACTTTTTCAAAACTTTTTCAATCTTCACGCAATACATGAGCGTGAGCCATGGATATAGCACTATAGGTGGAATAGAATAGTGGTTGTGGAGAAGACAAAAAGGAGGGGAAGATAGTCTCACACCAACTAGGCGTATCAACGGGCTATGGAGATGCCCATCAATAGATATCAATGTGAGTGAGTAGGGATTTCCATGCAACGGATGCACTAGAGCTATAAGTATATGAAAGCTCATCAAAAGAAACTAAGTGGGTGTGCATCAAACTTGCTTGATCACGAAGACCTAGGGAATTTTGAGGAAGCCCATCATTGGAATATACAAGCCAAGTTCTATAATGTAAAATTCCCACTAGTATATGAAAGTGACATAACGAGAGACTCTCTATCATGAAGATCATGGTGCTACTTTGAAGCACAAGTGTGGTAAAAGGATAGTAACATTGTCCCTTCTCTCTTTTTCTCTCATTTTTTGGGCCTTTTCTCTTTTTTATGGCCTCTTTTATTTCTCTTCTTATTTGGGCTTCTTTGTCCTCTTTTATTTAATTTTCGTTCGGAGTCTCATCCCGACTTGTGGGGGAATCATAGTCTCCATCATCCTTTCATCACTGGGACAATGCTCTAATAATGATGATCATCACACTTTTATTTTTCTTACAACTCAACAATTACAACTCGATACTTAGAACAAAATATGACTCTATATGAATGCCTCCGGCGGTGTACCGGGATATGCAATATGACAATGATGAATGTGTCATAATAAACGGAACGGTGGAAAGTTGCATGGCAATATATCTCGGAATGGCTATGGAAATGCCATAATAGGTAGGTATGGTGGCTGTTTTGAGGAAGGTACATGGTAGGTGTATGATATCGGCAAAAGGTGTGCGGTATTAGAGAGGCTAACAAAGGTGGAAGGGTGAGAGTGCGTATAATCCATGGACTCAACATTAGTCATAAAGAACTCATATACTTATTGCACAAATCTAGAAGTTAGCAAAGCAAAGTATTACGCGCATGCTCCTAGGGGGATAGATTGGTAGGAAAAGACCATCGCTCGTCCCCGACCGCCACTCATAAGGAAGACAATCAATAAATAAATCATGCTCCGACTTCATCACATAACGGTTCACCATACGTGCATGCTACGGGAATCACAAACTTTAACACAACTATTCTTTAAATTCACAACTACTCAACTAGCATGACTTTAATATTATCACCTCCATATCTCAAAACAATTATCATGCTTCAATCTTTTCTTAGTATTCAACACACTCAAAAGAAAGTTTCACAAATCTTGAATACCAAGCATATTATTATTAAGAAAATTACCATGCTATTAAGACTCTCAAAATTATTTAAGTTAAGCATGAGAGATCAATAGTTTCTTTAAAACAAATCCACCACCGTGCTCAAAAAGATCTAAGTGAAGCACATAGAGCAAAATTATAGCGCTCAAAAGATATAAGTGAAGCACATAGAGAAAAACTACTTAGTTCAAAAAGATATAAGTGAAGCACATAGAGCAAAACTACTTAGCTCAAAAGATATAAGTGAAGCACATAGAGCAAAACTACTTAGCTCAAAAAGATATAAGTGAAGCACATAGAGCAAAACTACTTAGCTCAAAAGATATAAGTGAAGCACATAGAGTATTCTATCAAATTCTAATTCATGTATGGCTCTCTCAAAAGGTGTGTACAGAAAGGATGATTGTGGCATACTAAAACACAAAGACACAAATAATACAAGACGCTCCAAGAAAAACACATATCATGTTGGTGAATAAAAATATAGCTCCAAGTAAATTACCGATGGAAGTGGACGAAAGAGGGGATACCTTCCGGGGCATTCCCAATCTTTGACTTTTTGGTGTCCTTGGATTATCTTGGGGGTGTCATGGGCATCCCCAAGCTTAGGCTCTTTCCACTCCTTTTTCCATAATCTATCACAAGAATTCACCCAAAACTTGAAAACTTCACAACACAAAACTTAAAGTAGAAAACTCGTGAGCTCCGTTAGCGAAAGAAAACAAAAAACCACTTCAAGGTACTGTAATGAACTCATTATTTATTTATATTGGTGTTAAAACTAATGTATTCCAACTTCTCTATGGATTATAAACTATTTTACTAACCATAGATTCATCAAAATAAGCAAACAACACACGAAAAACAGAATCTGTCAAAAACAGAATCTGTCAAAAACAGAACAGTCTGTAGTAATCTGTATCTAGAGCAAGATCTGGAACCCCAAAAATTCTAAAATAAATTTATGGACGTGAGGAATTTATCTATTAATCATCTTAAAAAAGAATTAACTAAATATCACTCTTCAAATAAAAATGAAAGCAGTTCTCGTGAGCGCTAAAGTTTCTGTTTTTTTACAGCAAGTTCAACAAGACTTTCCCCAAGTCTTCCCAACGGTTCTACTTGGCACAAACACTAATTAAACACAAAAAACACAACCAAAACAGAGTCTAAATAATTTATTTATTAAATAACAGTAAGGATAAATATTGGGTTGTCTCCCAACAAGCGCTTTTCTTTAAGGCCTTATAGCTAGGCATAATATTTCAATGATGCTCACATGAAAGACAAGAATTGAAGCACAAAGAGAGCATCATAAAACACGTGACAAACACATCTAAGTCTAACATACTTCCTATGCATAGGCATCTTATAGGCAAACAAATTATCAAGGCAAGCAAAAACTAGCATATGCGAGGAAGCGGAAAGAAACAATGGCAATCTCAACATAACGAGAGGTAATTTAGTAACATGAAAATTTCTACCACCATATTTTCCTCTCTCTCTCTCTCGTAATAATTATATGTAGGATCATAAGCAAATTCAACAAAATAGCTATCACATAAAATATTTTCAACACGATCCACATGCATGCAAAGTTGACACTCTTCAAAATAGTGGGATTAACATTAACTAAAGTCATGACCTTTCCAGACCCAATTTTATCAAAAATTTCATAAGATTGATCATTCTCCAAATATGTGGGATCTAAAGTTGACACTCTTCCAAACCCACTTTCAATAATATTCCAAACACTATTATCAATCTCATATTCATCATGGGGCTTAAATAAATTTTCAATATCATAAGAAGAATCACCCCAATCATGATCATTGCAACAAGTAGAGGACATAGCAAAACTAGCATCCCCAAGCTTAGGGTTTTGCATATTATTAGCACAATTGACATTAATAGAATTTATAATGACATCATTGCAATCATGCTTTTTATTCAAAGATCTATCGTGAATCACTTCATAAAATACTTCATCGCAATTTTCAGATTCACGAATTTCAAGCAAAACTTCATAAAGATAATCTAGTGCACAAAACTCACTAGAAATTGGTTCAACATAACTGGATCTCTTAAAAAGATTAGCAAGCGGATGAGGATCCATAATTCTTAGGTTCTCTATATAGTAATAAATAAACGACTATTCCAACCATACGAGCAAACAAGAAACGGGCAAAAATAGGCAAATAGAGAGAGCGAGGGAGGATAGAAACAGAGGGCGAATAAAACAGCAAGGGTGAATTGGGGGGGGAGAGGAAAACGAGAGGCAAATGGCAAATAATGTAATGCGAGAGATAGGAATTGTGATGGGTACTTGGTATGTTGACTTTTTGCGTAGACTCCCCAGCAATGGCGCCAGAAATCCTTCTTGCTACCTCTTGAGCTTGCGTTGGATTTCCTGAAGAGGAAGGGATGATGCAGCAGAGTAGCGTAAGTATTTCCCTCAGTTTTTGAGAACCAAGGTATCAATCCAGTAGGAGGCCACGCTCAAGTCCCTCGTACCTGCACAAAACGATAGCTACTCGCAACCAACGCAATTAGGGGTTGTCAATCCCTTCACGGTCACTTACGAGAGTGAGATCTGATAGATATAATATTTTTGGTATTTTTGGTATAGAGATGCAAAGTGAAAAGTAAAAGGCAAGCTAAAAAAGCAAAACAAGATTAAAGTGATGGAGATTGATATGATGAGAATAGACCCGGGGGACATAGGTTTCACTAGTGGCTTCTCTCAAGAGCATAAGTATTCTACAGTGGGTGAACAAATTACTATTGAGCAATTGACAGAATTGAGCATATTTATGAGAATATCTAGGCATGATCATGAATATAGGCATCACGTCCGTGACAAGTAGACCGAAACGATTCTGCATCTACTACTATTACTCCACTCATCGACCGCTATCCAGCATGCATCTAGAGTATTAAGTTAAAAACAGAGTAATGCTTTAAGCAAGATGACATGATGTAGAGAGATAAATTCATGCAATATGAAATAAACCCCATCTTGTTATCCTCGATGGCAACGATGCAATACGTGCCTTGCTGCCCCTTCTGTCACTGGGAAAGGACACCGCAAGATCGAACCCAAAGCTAAGCACTTCTCCCATGGCAAGAACTACCAATCTAGTTGGCCAAACCAAACGGATAATTCGAAGAGACTTGCAAAGATAACCAATCATACATAAAAGAATTCAGTGAAGATTCAAATATTGTTCATAGATAGACTTGATCATAAACCCACAATTCATCGGTCTCAACAAACACACCGCAAAAAGAAGATTACATCAAATAGATCTCCACAAGAGAGGGGGAGAACTTTGTATTGAGATCCAAAAAGAGAGAAGAAGCCATCTAGCTACTAACTATGGACACGAAGGTCTGAGGTAAACTACTCACACTTCATCGGAGAGGCTATGATGATGTAGAAGCCCTTCGTGATGACGGCCCTCTCCGCGGAGCTCCAGAACAGGCCCCAAGATGGGATCTCGTGGATACAGAAAGTTGCGGCGGTGGAATTAGGTTTTTGGCTCCTGTTCTGTTCGTTTGGGGGTATGTAGGTATATATAAGAGGAAGGAGTACGTTGGTGAAGCACCGAGGGGCCCACGAGACAGGGGGCGCGCCCTAGGGTGGGCGCCCCCACCCTCGTGACCGCCTCTCTGATGCCTTGGCGTAGGGTCCAAGTCTCCTGGATCACGTTCGGTGAGAAAGTCACGTTCCCGAAGGTTTCATTCCATTTGGACTCCGTTTGATATTCCGTTTCTTCGAAACACTGAAATAGGCAAAAAAACAGCAATTCTGGGCTGGGCCTCTGGTTAATAGGTTAGTCCCAAAAATAATATAAAAGTGAAAAATAAAGCCCAATATAGTCCAAAATAGTAGATAATATAGCATGGAGCAATCAAAAATTATAGATACGTTGGAGACGTATCACAAATCGGGATGCAATTTTCCATCACGTGTGAAAGGATTAGCTAGCAGTTTCTCTATCATACCCGAAGTAATTTCAAAGTAAACATTTTCAGTAGGTTCAGTAGGTTGAGGAGAAACTCTTTGCTCTACTGGTCGGGGTGAAGATACCCCGAACAAGCCCCTCAGAGGATTATGTTCCATAGTAACAAGTGATAGTAAATTTCTTGCTTACCAAAGGCGCTTCACTCCCCGGCAACAGCGCCAGAAAAGAGTCTTGATGACCCACAAGTGTAGGGGATATATCGTAGTCCTTTCAATAAGTAAGAGTGTCGAACCCAACGAGGAGCAGAAGGAAATGATAAGCAGTTTTCAGTAAGGTATTCTCTGCAAGCACTAAAATTATCGGTACAGATAGTTTTTGATAAGGTAATTTGTAACGGGTAACAAGTAATAAAAGTAAATAAGGTGCAGCAAGATGGCTCAATCCTTTTTGTAGAAAAGGACAAGCCTGGACAAACTCTTATATAAAGGAAAGCGCTCCCGAGGACACATGGGAATTATCGTCAAGCTAGTTTTCATCACGTTCATATGATTCGCGTTCGGTACTTTGATAATTTGATATGTGGGTGGACCGATGCTTGGGTACTGTCCTTCCTTGGACAAGCATCCCACTTATGATTAACCCCTATTGCAAGCATCCGCAACTACAACAGAAGTATTAAGGTAAACCTAACCATAGCATGAAACATATGGATCCAAATCAGCCCCTTACGAAGCAACGCATAAACTAGGGTTTAAGCTTCTGTCACTCTAGCAACCCATCATCTACTTATTACTTCCCAATGCCCTCCTCTAGGCCCAAACAATGGTGAAGTATCATGTAGTCGACATTCACATGACACCACTAGAGGAAAGACAACATACATCTCATCAAAATATCGAACGAATACCAAATTCACATGACTACTTATAGCAAGACTTCTCCCATGTCCTCAAGAACAAACGTAACTACTCACAAATCATATTCATGTTCAAAATCATCGGGGTATTAATATGCATAAAGGATCTGAACATATGATCTTCCATCGAATAAACCAACTAGCATCAACTACAAAGAGTAATCAACACTACTAGCAACCCACAGGTACCAATCTGAGGCTTTGGGACAAAGATTGGATACAAGAGATGAACTAGGGTTTGAGATGAGATGGTGCTGGTGAAGATTTTGATGGAGATTGGCCCCCTCCCGGTGAGAGGATCGTTGGTGATGACGATGGTGATGGTTTTCCCCTCCCGGAGGAAAGTTTCTCCGGCAGAACAGCTCCGCCGGAGCCCTAGATTGGTTCCGCCTCGTGGCGGCAGAGTTTCGTCCCGTGAGCTAGCTTATGATTTTTTCCTGGACGAAAGACATCATATAGCAGAAGATGGGCATCAGAGGGCTGCCAGGGGGCCCACGAGGCAGGGGGCGCGCCCAGGGGGTAGGGCGCGCCCCCACCCTCGTGGATGGTGGGTGGCCCCCCCTCTGGTACTTCTTTCGCCCAATATTTTTGATATATTCTGAAACCTGCTCCCGTGAAGTTTCAGGACTTTTGGAGTTGTGCAGAATAGGTCTCTAATATTTGCTCCTTTTCCAGCCCATAATTCCAGCTGCCGGCATTCTCCCTCTTCATGTAAACCTTGTAAAATAAGAGAGAATAGGCATAAGTATTGTGACATAATGTGTAATAACATCCCATAATGCGATAAATATCGATATAAAAGCATGATGCAAAATGGACGTATCATACCTCTCATGTCTGTAAACTTCAGCGGTCTATTTATGGTCTCAAGCAGTCGCCCCGTGCCTGGTATGCTCGTTTGAGTCAGCGCCTTTCGCAGCTCGGTTTTGTTGCTTCCAGATCAGATGCATCTCTGTTCATCTTCTCCCAGGGTACTATACAGATATACATGCTGGTGTACGTTGATGATATTGTGATTGCTGGCTCTACCCCTGCCGTGGTGGATCGTCTTGTACAGTCGTTGTCTGCTAGCTTTCCCATCAAAAATTTTGGTCGCCTCGAGTACTTTCTTGGTTTGGAAGCGTCCTTTCATTCACGGGGCATGACCTTGACGCAGAAAAAGTATGCTTTGGATCTTCTTCATCGCGTCAACATGGAGAACTGCAAGGCCACTTCCACTCCGCTTGCTACATCCGAGAGTCTCTCACGTCATAGTGGTGCACTACTGGGTAGAGATGACTCCTTTCGGTATCGCAGTGTGGTTGGGGCACTTCAGTATTTGACCCTCACTCATCCTGATATCTCCTTCGCAGTGAACAAAGTGTGTCAGTTCCTGCCTCAGCCAACGGAGGATCATTGGGAAGCAGTCAAGTGTATTCTAAGATATGTCAAAGGTATGCTAGGCATGGGACTACGGATTCGTAAGTCCAGATTTACTGGAGTGAGTATATTCACCGATGCAGACTGGGGAGGTTCTGTTGATGATAGGCGCTCCACTGACGGTTTTACTATATTTCTTGGACCTAATCTTGTATCTTGGAGCTCGAAGAAGCAACCCACAGTCTCAAGAATCAAGCACCGAGGCAGAGTATAAGGCATTGGCCAATGGCGCGGCTGAAGCCATTTGGATAGACTCAATTCTCACAGAACTTGGAGTCCCACGGCAGCGCACTCCTATATTGTGGTATGATAACTTAGGGGCAACTTACCTGACGGCGAATCCAGTGTTTCATGCTCGGAGTAAACACATTGAGATTGATTTCCGCTTTGTGAGAGAACGAGTAGCTGCTTGTGAACTGGAAGTCAGGTTTATTTCTACAGATGATCGGTTAGCGGATGTATTTACTAAACCCGCTACTAGACAGATGCTAGACCGTTTTAGAACCAATCTGAATCTTGTATGTAGTTTAGATTGAGGGGGCATATAAAGTAGGGTTTAGTATATTGTCATTGTACACGTATTTGTATATATATGTAATTGTAATTGTGATCATCTATATATTGAGACGTGAGGCTGGATGTCAACCACCCCACACAAAACGCTAAACCCTGTGTTTGAACTATCCTTTCTCTTCTTAATGAAAAATGAAAAGGCAGAGTTCATCAGAAAAGAAAAACTGCCGAGTATATGGATGTACTCCAAACCAGTTGACGCGATTAGAAAAGGTAGCTTCATGTGAACTCAAACTGTGAGCCTTGAGTATTCATAATTTAAATTTTACATGCGCGGGCTTACTAGTTTGATCAAGGAACTAGTAGTACGTAGTAATAATCAACACAAGGAACTCTGGTTATTAACACAAGAAGAACTACGGTGCGCCGGTCGACGGCGGTGGCATGCTGCCACGTCACCCCTGACGATCGACCCTGTTGAGCAGCGCGGTGGCCATGGTGCTGAGCTGGTCAAACTCGCGGTTGGCGGCGGCCATCCTCCCCTTGGCCTCCGGCGCGCCGGCGAGCGCCGCCTCGCAGCCGATCCCGGCCTGCCCGGTGAGCGACAGCAGCGAGCGCGCCCGGTCCCACGCCCGCGCCGCCGCGTAGCCGCGCATGAACTGCAGCGCCGGGACGGAGGTGGCCCCGTAGAGGATCCCGCACGCCTCCAACCCGTCGCGCGCGCCCGGGTCCCGCTCGTCGCGCGCCATCGCGGTGGCGGCGTCCCGCGCCGACGTCCCGCCCGCCGCGGCGAGGTCCGCCGCGACGAGGAGGTGCACGTGGCGATCCGCCGTGGAGGCGCCCGGCCCGCTGGACCGCAGCGCGGCGGCGCAGAAGGCGTAGTCCACGAAGTCGCGGATCGCGTTGCACGAGTCCGCCACCGTGTCGACGACCGGCGCGCCGGCGGTGGGAGCGGCTTGGACTTGGATGGCCGGCGCTAGCGCAAGGAGGAGGAAGAGGAGGAGGGATGAGCCGCGGAAGGTCATGGCTTGCTGGTGGTGGTTGTTCGCCTGACGCTGACTACACTGACGCTCGTGAACTGAAGTGTGATCGAGCTCGCTCGTATTTGTTTCGTTTCCTGGTGTGGTTGTGGGTAGGTGAGCTGATGAATGAATGAGAGCATATGCATGCATGCATGCATGCGGGGCTTGTGTTTGTCCCATCGGATTTGCGTTTCTCTTCCGGTGGTTGATCCGCCCGCACGGCACGAGCCATGAGTGATTGCGCTTGCATGCGGCTGCGGGGCAGGCGGAGGACGGTGCGCCCCGGTGTCGCCATTAACTCATAGACGAGGCGACGGATGGGTCACATTATTCTGGCGCGATCCATTACTGCCCGTCGCTTAGTAGGTGGCATTCAATGGGACTTTATACGTATCGATGAATAGATGATCCGCAGTATACATGTACCAGCAGTAACTAGTGTGTGACATTTCGAGCGAGCTGAGCCCAGATCATCTCGTCTCAACTCATGTTACTCAACTGGCCGAGTGATCACTGACGCAGCAGTATCTTCTGATGAAACGAGAAGCAGAGAGAACGTGACGCTCGTTAAGACCGTACCGGGCGTGGTCACTCACGTTATCATTTAAGAGGACCGAGGCGAGGGGAGAGACGATACAGAGACGTCCGCCAGCCAGCATCATGGCCATGGCCACCTCCTCTCCTACGCTCGGCGCACTCCTCCTCCTCGCCCTCTTCTCGGCGGCCGGTGTCCACGGCGCCGCACCCTCTTCGCCGCTGGACCAGCTCTGCGGCAGCCTGGGCAGCTTCTACGTCACGCCGGAGCTCTGCGCGTCCACGCTCTGCGTCGACGCTTCCTCCTCCTGCCGCTCCGCGCGCGGCGCGCCGGAGCTCGCGGCGCTCGCGACCAGGCTGGCGGCGGCCAACGCCACGGCGGCGAAGGCCAGCATCGAGTCCGCGCTCGCCCTCGACGCGGAGCGCGTCCCGGCGCCGGCCTCGGCGGCGGACGCCGACGCCAGGAAGGGCATGCGGTCGTGCCTGCAGCTCTATGCCGGCGCCGTCCCGGCTCTGCGGTGGGCGGCGCGGTCCGTCGCCGCGGGGCGATACAGCGGCGCGCGGGAGGTGCTGGACGCGGCGCAGTACGTCGCGTCCGGGTGCGCCGGCATGGCCGGCGAGGCGACGCTGCCCAAGGAGAACGACCGGTTCAGCTCCATGGCCATCGTCGCGCACGCCATCGTCGCATCCATGTCTGCCACCTGACCACTCGATCAGCCGGTCACCGAATTCATTAGCCTGCTACGTACAATATTTTAATGGTGTGTTTGTGCCATTGTGGTTGTGGGTAACAATGGGTCAGTGAGATGTAGCTAAACTCTCGCGCTGTTTATTCAACTCTCGCGCAATTGTTATTTGAAGCTTGTGTACATTTGTGTTTTGGTTTGCGGGGGCATGTGTACATTGCTAACTTGTGATCTAACCCTAAACATCCAATTTGGCACTGTACATCGTCTAAACATCACTTTAAAATGGTCAAAACCACTTTCAGATAGCGTAAGGGGGTTGGGAATTAGTAGTAGATGTTTAGATGAGATGCATCATACTACATTTTTCATGGGGGCTGGAAAGTGACGGTTAACGATGAGCAAGTGGGTAGTTGAAGGAAGAAGATGAAGTCATGTTTGCCCTATGATAAACAATGTTTACTACACCCCTTCATAAATATAAGATGCGTTCGGACTTAAATGAGTGAACAAATATACTACAACGTGTCTATTCTGATTAAAAAAATAAGCTAAAACATTTTGTAATTGTGAGAGGAGCGAGTATCTTCTAACAATAATCCTACACCTACAAAAGGTCTACTCCCCCCTCCCCCTCCCAATTTCACTAGGGTGGGGCCCTTCCTTCCCCCGCTTCCAATCCCAATACTCCACGTAAGCAAGTACGTAAAATCCATAAATAACTTCTAGTAGGTCTAGCATTGCTCATCTTTTAATGCTTAGTATCTTATTGTTTGCTTAGGGTATCTCCAACAGTCTGTATGTTAGCTTGTTGGTAAAATATGTCATGTCATCAACCAACACCTTAACATACAACAACTCCAATGGGTTGTATCTAGTTTGCCCAATAGGATGTGAGATAATAAATAAGGTGCTCTCTCATTCTACATTGGAGCTTGTGCAAGGGGTGTTGGTTCATGTACATACAACTTCCTCGCTTCTCTCATTTATTGTATGACACATCATCAAAAATCTTATGTGGCAAAGTCTACCAACAACTATCTTACAACCATTGGAGATGCCCTTACCATTTCTCCAATTATTGATAAAGTATATTTGTAGTCTTATATCATACTTACTAATCAAAGTTGCCACAATTAGGGGCCTGCTTTGTTATCGTGTGTCGTACTTTGTTTCCTTAAGACTTGTGTGGCATGTGTAAATTGCCTCAGTTTAAGGTTGGGCAGATGCCTCCGTCTAAAAACTTACTAATCAAAGCGTACATCCTAGTAATAACATTATACATTCTGAAGTGTATATCATTCTTCTTTATACTTAATAGTGGGTGGGGGGAGCTTATTGTTGGGATCTACGGTAGGGTGCGTCGACTGCAAATTAAAATTTCCTACGCACAGAACAATCAAGAACATGCTACGGAAGATGGATCACAGTTCATTACCACTAGACGCGCAGTGTCGTGCAGTGGAAGAAGAGTTGGGGTAGCGCATCTGCGTGGATCGTCTCCTCCTCGTCCGATCTCCCTTGTACAACTGGTGGTCGGTTCCCACGTACAGGTTCGTCGGAGCGGCGCAAGTGCACCGCCTCTAACGGTATCCGCGCGTGCAGGAGGAACGTCGTGCGGCGGACTGTTAGGTCCGATCACACAACCGGCGGCGAGTGGAGGTGTCTATTCGCAACACATGCAAACCCTAGTGACAGCGCCGAAGCGATCAGCTCATGAGTGTGTTGCACCTCCACTATATGTATAGGCGTCCGTCACGGGCTCAACACTTGGGCCTCGCACGGACCCTAAAGCCCATAAGTCTACTCGGCCACAATCCGAATACAGTTCGGATCACATCCGACCAGTGTCCTCGGATCCGACCTCGTAGGTTCCTTCCCTTAAGCATGCGACCCCTTAGGTTCAAGTCGGCTTGGTCGCAGTTCAGATCACCTCCGAACTGCACGGTTGGTAGCGGCCTCTAGCAAGGCATGCCGAACACCAAGCAGACTATGAAGCTGGTTAGCGAACCTGTACATCACACTTCCATTCCTTTTGCCACACGATATATGTTGTCGAGCTCAAGGCGAGTCTGTCATCCTTGTGCTAGCCCGACCTCTTTCTCGTTCCAGTGATGCCGACCACAAACCGGATTATCTCATAATCCTTGTCGCATGGCCATGCTTATCCTGGTCGGATCACACGAGGGGCCCAGAGTATATCTCCTGATCGGAGGGGCAATCCCATCTTGCTCGACCACGTCTCGCAGCATGGTTTTGGACAAACCCGAAACCTACCTTTATAACTACCCAGTTACGGAGTAGCGTTTGGTCGGCCCAAAGCAAGTCTGTCACCATCCCAAGTACATGCGTCAGCTCAGGTCTTAGGACATAGAACATATGTTGTACTAGAGACTCACAGATGACATATCGCTGCGTCTCATAGTTGGGTCTGTCCGACTCAGACCTTATCTCGACTCGGATCCGACTACGTCGAATCCGACCAGATCCTTCCAAGTCCATATTACCCGGTTAGCATCTAATGCTCCATGGCTAGTGAGACCAAGCCATCGACCGTGTCATATGCTAGTCTAGTTGGCTGCACGTCCACACAGCCCTTTCGACTAGGGACCTTTTAGGACAGTCATCATACCAATGCATAGTCCCACAAACAAGTCACATACTTGCTGATACACATCATTGATAATGTCAAAGGACTATCTTTATTCATAAACACATAGGAAATATCATCATACATGATTGCCTCTAGGGCATATCTCCAACAGTCTCCCACTTGCACTAGAGTCAATCAAATAGACATCGAATGCCCATAGCTCTAACGCGCCCCTCATGCTTGGGTTGTGAAAGCGGCTTAGTCAATGGATCCGCAACATTTGCATCTGTGTGAATTTTGCATAACTCTACATAACCACTCTTTACGATCGTTCGTATCAGGTGATATTTCCGATCTACGTGTCTGACCTTGTGGTGATTCCTCGGCTCCTTGGCTTGTGCGATGGCACCAGGATTATCACAATAAAGGTCCAACAGTTTTACCGAGGCTGGGAAAATACCAAGATCATCCAGAAAGTTCTGGATCCAAACACCTTCCTTTGCAGCTTCACAAGCCGCAATGTATTCGGCTTCTGTAGTAGAATCGGCCACCGTATCTTGCTTGGAACTCATCCAGCTCACTGCTCCTCCGTTCATGACGTACACGAATCCGGACTGTGATCGACAATCATCTCTGTCGGTTTGGAAACTAGCATCGGCGTAACCCCCTTACGACAAGCTCTTCCTCACCTCCATAAACTAGGAACATCTCTTTAGTCCTTTTCAGGTACTTTAAAATAGTCTTTACCGCTGCCCAGTGACTCTCACCTGGGTTGGGCTGGTATCTACTTGTTAGGCTTATTGCAAAAGCAACATCGGGCCGCGTACATATCATGGCATACATGATGGATCCGATTGCCGAGGCATATGGAATCCTACTCATCCTGCTTCGCTCATCAGATGTCAGAAGGACTTTGAGTCTCACTTAGCCTTATACCATGTGAGAGTGGCAAGAACCCTTTCTTTCCCTCACTCATGTTGAACCGCTTCAACACTTTATCTATGTATGTGCTCTGGCTTAAGCCGAGCAGCCTCCTTGATCTATCTCTATAGATCTTAATGCCTAAAATGTACATTGCCTCACCAAGGTCCTTCATCGAAAACTTGCCATTCAATGACTCCTTGACCGAGTTCAGCATCGAAATATCATTTCCGATCAGTAGTATGTCATCCACATACAAGATCAAAAACACTATCGAGCTCCTACTTAACTTCTTGTATAAACAAGAGTCCTCTTCGCTTTTGATGAAGCCGAAAGCAGTGACGACCTCATCAAAACGAATGTTCCAGCTCCGAGATGCTTGCCTCAACCCATAAATGGATCTCTTGAGCTTGCATACCTTACTAGTGCTAGTCGGATCGACAAAACCCTCGGGCTATATCATATACACGTCCTCGGTTAAATTTCCATGAAGGAAAGCCGTCTTGACATCCATCTGCCATATCTCGTAATTGAAATATGCAGCTATAGCTAGTACGATCCTTACCGACTTCAGCATCGCTACCGGCGAGTAAGTCTCATCATAGTCAATTCCTTGAACTTGTCCATAACCCTTAGCGACAAGCCGAGCTTTGTGGATCTGAACATTTCCATCCACATCAGTTTTCTTCTTAAAGACCCATTTGCAACCAATGACCGTTACGCCAGGCGGCAGATCAACCAAGTCCCAAACTTGATTCTCATCCATGGACTTTAACTCGGATCTCATGGCCTCCAGCCATGCCTCAGAATCTGGGCTCACCATCTCTTCCGCATATGTGGCCGACTCGTCGCTTTCTAGCAACAATACATCGCGCACTCTGCGCAATCTTTTCGACCTCCGTGGTTCCGGTGCCGCTTCCACTACGGGTTCCCTTACTGACTCCAGTATGATCTCATCACCAGCCGAGCCGTCCCTGAGTGGTCCTTGAATTTCTTCGAGTCGGACCGTCCTCCCACTGGCCTCCCGATTGAGAAACTCTTTCTCAAGGAAAACCCCGTTCCGAGCAACAAACACTTTGTTCTCTTCCCGGTTGTAGAAGTTATATCCCAAGGTTTCCCTAGGATATCCCACGAATATGCATTTATCCGACTTGGGTGTAAGCTTGTCTGACATAAGTTTCTTGACAAATGCTTCACAACCCCAAATCTTTAGAAAAGACAAACTGGGACTCTTCCCAGTCCACATCTCATGTGGTGTCTTGTCTACGGATTTTGATGGTACCCTGTTAAGAGTGAAAGCTGCAGTTTCTAGAGCGTATCCCCAAAATGACAAGAGTAAATCCGACCTGCTCATCATAGATCGAACCATGTCCAACAAGGTACGATTCCTCCGTTCCGATACACCATTTCTCTGTGGCGTACCCGGAGGTGTGAGCTGAGGTACTATACCTCTGCTTTTCAGATGATCATCAAACTCCTGGCTCATGTACTCACCTCCACGATCAGATCGTAGAAGTTCTATAGTCTTGCCGAGCTGATTCTCAACCTCATTTTGAAACTCTTTGAACTTTTCAAAAGTTTTCGACTTGTGCCTCATCAAATAGATATATCCATATCTACTCAAGTCATCGGTAAAAGTCACGAAGTACTGATAGCCACCTCTGGCAGTTGTGCTCATTGGTCCACACACATCACTGTGTATCAGTTCCAACAGCTCAGATGCCCTCTCACAACTCTTTGTGAAAGGAGACTTAGTCATCTTGCCGAGCAAGCATGATTCGCATGTCTCGAACGACCCAAAGTCGGTCGAAGTTAGGAGTCCATCATCATGGAGCTTCTTCATGCGTTTCAGACTAATGTGTCCAAGCCGGCAATGCCAGAAGTATGTCGGATTTATGTCATTGGGCTTATGCCTCTTGACATTCACGTTATAGACCGGTTCCTGTTCTAGATTCAATATAAATAACCCATCAACAATGGGTGCATAGCCGTGGAACATACCATTCAAATAAATCGAACAACCATTGTCCTTTAAATTGAATTCATAACCCTGACTCATCAAGCATGAGGCAGAAATAATGTTCTGACTAAGTGCAGGAATGTAATAACAATTATTCAATTCCAAAATAAATCCAGAAGGAAGCTGGAGCTGCATCGTGCCGACCTCCAACGCAGCAACTCTTGCTTTGTTGCCAACCCTGATGTCAATCTACCCTTGTGCCACACGCCTAGTTCTTACCAGCCCCTGCATCGACTTGCAAATATGAACAACCGATCCAGTATCAAATACCCAAGAGCTACTAGGTATGTCAGCAAGGTAAATGTCTATAACATATGCAACAAGTGTACCTTTGCCTGAAGCAGCATTCCCGTCCTTCTTGCCATGCTCTGCAAGCCACTTGCTACAGTTCCTCTTCCAGTGACCAGTTTCCTTGCAATGATAACAAATGGTCTTTGAGTCCGGTCCAGACTTCGGTGCAGCGGCAGAGGTTACCATCTCTGTGCCCTTTGCCTTAGCCTTCTTCTTAGACCAACTCTTCTTGAACTTAGCCAATTTCTGCACCATCAACACTTGATGCGTGCCTTTCTTAATATCCTGCTCTACCACTTTGAGCATCCCATGCAATTCAGTGAGCTTCTTAGCCATGCCATGCATATGATAGTTCGAGATGAACGTCCCATAGCTGGGCGGAAGAGAACCCAGAACTGCATCAGTAGCCAGCTCATCCAAGAGCGGGAAGCCCAACCGATCCAAAGCTTGCACATATCCGATCATCTTGATCACATGCGGGCTCAGTGGATCACCTTCCTTCAGCTTACAATCCATAAAGGATCGCCAGACGTTGAACCTTTCGGTCCTAGCCTGCACCTGAAACATGCTCTTGAGACTCTCGATCATATCGAAAGCCCCAACGTCTTCGAAATGCTGCTGCAAATCGGGCTCCATACAAGCCAGCATGAGGCAACTGATCTCGTTTGATTCATCAACGAGTTTTTGGTAGACATTCTTGGTTGTGGTACTAGCATTATCGGTAGGTTCCTCTGGAAGCGGATCCTCTAGAACATGTTCCTTTTTATCATGCTTGAGAACAATTCTCAAATTTCTATACCAGGTAGTAAATTTTGTTCCATTCAGTTTATCCTTTTCCAGAATTGATTTCAATGCAAAGTTGGGTTGAGCAGGTGGTGCCATTGATCTACAACAGAAAAATATGCAATCACTAAGCAATGTGTTTATGTAGAGTAATTCTAGCCTAAAACAGAAATACTCCTACTGAAGTCAGCATCCCTCCGCAAACTCTCAGTGATTCAGGATCCGACTAGCACATGCGACTAGTGAGCTTTGGCATCACTGCTAGACAACATGCCTACCCGGTAAGCAACTCCTTGCTAATCGTATCTCTATACGACTCCTGTCGGTCGGGTAGGTATCTCATACCCCGGCTCCCGACCTCTTTTGCCACAAGGCCCAAAACCGTTTTGATAGCCTTGTCAAGCTAACCTGATGCAGTGCATGTCCGTGTCCGACATGAACCCTTCAGTTCAAGGACACCTAGCAGCACCCCAATTTTATGATCCCACTACTAGACGTACTTGACATGCGAAGGTGCAACATCAGGAATGGCAATTTACTTGATATTCATGAGGGATCTTTCTACCATTCTAACATGCATAGAAACAAAGAAGCATAACAATCACAAATAAACACATATTGTGAAATAGCATGGCTCCTTCACGGATGTTCTTCCAGGTCGGCTTCAACTCCGATGACCATCTAGAAACTCCATCTTGTTTGTCACGCCGGGATGCCAAGCCACCAACATGATCTCTATTATCCAACTGCTACATCTAGTAATGAATTTTACATAGATTCACAAGTCGACACGCAGTTCGTTATACAATATAATGACAACACTTTGGCTCCTGCCGGCTGACAAACATGACACGCAGGTCTTGTATAATTTACACACATGCATCACATACACATGAGCCATACTATTCACATCAAACCCTGCAAAATAAAGTTATGCATAGAATCACATTCTACCGGTTTGAGTGATCGTGTATGAAATATGAGGCGCTACGCACATGGCGGTCCCGATTCGGATTCGGATTTACGTTTCACTATTAACCCTGATGGCGGATAACTGACCGGTAGGTGTAGATCGTGTCATGACCTCATCGATTCCAATCAACAGAAAACATAGCCACATCGATCAGATCTCATCTATTGCCTCCACATATCTAATATGCATACGATCTGAATCCAAATCCTATAGCAGAGGCTCTGATACCACTGTTGGGATCTACGGTAGGGTGCGTCGACTGCAAATTAAAATTTCCTACGCACAGAACAACCAAGAACATGCTATGGGAGATGGATCACAGTTCGTTACCACTAGACGTGCAGTGCCGTGCAGCGGAAGAAGAGTTGGGGAAGCGCGTCCGCGTGGATTGTCTCCTCCTCGTCCGATCTCCCTCGTACAACCGGTGGTCGGTTCCCACGTACAGGTTCGCCGGAGCGGCGCAAGTGCACCGCCTCTAACTGTATCCGCGCATGCAGGAGGAACACCGTGCGATGGACTGTTAGGTCCGATCACACAACCGGTGGCGAGTGGAGGTGTCTATTCGCAACACATGCAAACCCTAGTGATAGCGCCGAAGCGATCAGCTCATGAGTGTGTCGCACCTCCACTATATGTATAGGCGTCCGTCACGGTCTCAACACTTGGGCCTCGCACGGACCCTAAAGCCCATAAGTCTACTCGGCCACAATCCGAATACAGTTTGGATCACATCTGTAGTGACCAGACCTCAAATGGTCCAATCTCTGTGCTCAGGTGTCATCCCTGGATCAGTAATGCTGACACCACACAGTACTTGAAGGATTTATAACAGAGTAGCAATCACACACTTATTACATCGAGTGTCTCAAAAGAGAACTTATTACAATAAATATGGCTTAAGGCCATCTAATAACGATAACATCGAAAGGCTTGGAAGATAAGTGGGTTCATCAACTCCAACGGCATCACTGAGTATAGAACCACGACCTAAAAGGCACCTTACTCGTCGTCTGAAAAGTCTGCAACATGAACGTTGCGGCCCGAAACGGGTCAGCACATGGAATATGCTGGCAATGTAACACATAGAGAGCAATGAAGGAATAATACTATACTATATGCATATTTGGCTGGTGGAAAGCTCTATGGTTACAGTTTTGCATAAAGCCAAATTTTCCCTACCGCAAAGGAATAAATTTTATTTAACTATCATGGTGGTTGTTAAACATTGAGAGTGTAGACACCCTCTCAATCCCAATTAAGCATCACCATTAAAACCCAACAAAATTAATTAGAGTAACCTGATGAGATTCACATGATAATCCAAGTACTAGATACTCAAGACGTCCATAATCGGGGACACGGCTAATCATGATTAGTTTATACACTCTGTAGAGGTTTGCGCACTTTTCCCCACAAGACTCGATCTCCTCCGTTGAGATTCTCGCACTACATGGTGTTTGAGAAATGGATGACCGAGACATAGTCTTTCAGAAGCGCTAGCACCTTACGATCGGGTAGACCGTTACACCTACTTTCCCATACATCTGCTAGTCTACCACTGTAAGAGTTTGCACGACTTAATCAACTATGCTAGAGCCCATAGTAGCTTGTGGCTGCACACGAAAGTTTCTAGTATGAATAATCTCATGATCCCTTTGAGCCTAGGTGGCGGTCCATAAAGAAAAACAGGCAATCGCTGGAATACCCAGGTGCCTAAACAGGCAATCGCTGGAATACCCAGGTGCCTCAATCCACCCAGATGTGTATTTAAGTTGCCACCTTAAGTTGAACCATTAATTAACAATCTCACATCTGTCATGGATTTCACTCACCCAAACCACGTCTACGAGCATAGCATAGCAATATAAGCAATTCAGATAAGTAACTCCCAAGGGTTTGAATGTAACAGAGCAATAGGTTCTACCTCATCAACTACTTCCCAACCCACATGTTAAAATCACATCCTAACCATGCAATGTTTGAGGATTGGAACTAATGCATAAAAATTAGGTGATAAAGGGGTATGATCAAAGTGTGAACTTGCCTGTAATGATGATGAAGATGATTCGCACTCAAAACTCTTGATAGTTCTACTCGTCACACTCCGGTCAATCTATCCTAAGCAAGCAATAGTAACCACACATAAGCAATCACTCAAAGATCGGAGAGAACAAAGAAAACAATTCGAAAAACGTCAAAAACCAAGCAAATAACTCTTGCAATATAAAACAATTTCTAACAGTACCAAAATTAAGTGAATTTGGCCTTATCAGAAAGTTTAGGTCAAGAGCTTCGATTTGCAAAAAGAATCAACTAAATCGGAGTTACGAAACTCAAGTTATGTTCAAAAGAAGTTTGAATATGAAGCTGAACAAAATTCGAAATTTGAAAATTTCAAAAGGTTGATGTGACAGGTTCACTGGATAGGTGAAAACAAGACGAAGCTATAGGCGCTGGTTTCATCTAATTTGGATAAACGAGTGAAAAGTTATGGCTATTTGAAAAATCAGGGTCAAGCTGTTTTACGAAAGAAAAATAGTTACGGTTAAGGTCTAACGTGTAAATACGTAGACTAATTGATAATCTAATTATTCTATCGTATTAGTCTAAAAATAATAAACTACGGAAGTATAAGAAAAAAACAAAGAAAGATACCTTTATAAGGCAGAGAAAAGACGATTTTGGAGAGAAGAGACAATTTCCAAAAGTCGTGCCGGAGAGGAGAAATATATTTTTCTTAAATGAATCTAGTCAAACTAAAATATTGATTTAACCCGAATCGGATGATTTTTGGAGGCTCTATGGGTCTATATTTATTGGTAGAAAAGAGGCTTAGAGGTTAAAGGCCAGGCAATGTGAGACTAAACGTAGACGAAAATATACAAAACAGAGATGGAAGGTGCACCATGAGCCAGATGGCCTTTAGGCGGTTCGGCCGGCCGCGCACACTGTAAAATATATTTTTTAGCAATAGAAAAGAAAAGAAAAATTATGGAAAAAGAAAGAAAAAAATATATGAGGAAGGAATATGGTCGGCTGGGCCTGGCCCACATAGGATAAAGAAAAAGAAAAGATGGGGCGCCCGCTGGTACTATGATGCGCACGTGGGCGACAGTTAGTTTCAGGTGCGCGCGTAGTTTTTGTTATTTGTTTTTTTAAACAGAAAGCGATAAATTGAAAAACGAAAATAAAACTAAAACTTTATATAGGCATATTATATATCAAAATTTTCAGAAAAAGATTTTCTACAAGATGAACATTTACCTAGCATTAAATAAAATTCACACAAATTCAGATAATTCAAAGAGTGCTACTGGTCTAATAAAATCCAATAAAAATCATTATAAAAGTACCAAAATTAATTCAAATTTATTTCTCTCCAAATTTCTGATGTAGGGAATCATGTTACCCTATTTTACGTATATTTTATTTTTGGAGAAAAATAATTTGAAAAAAACCCAAATAACTCCAAATTGAAAATAATTTCAAAAGGTTAAATTTTGATCCTTTTAAACTCTCAACTCATATTTCATATAATTTGAAGAAGTCATTTTATCTTCTCTCATGAAAATCATTGAGTTGCTTGAAGTTTCTGAATTAAAAATATTTCCAAATGAAATTCAAATCTTTTCAAAACCCTTTTCATTTATTTAAATGGAAGAAGTCATGTCATCTTCTCTCGAGGGTTTTGTATTTGAAAAAAATTTGAATTCACGGAGATCATAAATACAAAAATGGAAGTTTGGGAAAGTCCTTTTATTCCCTCTCATGTAACTTTCAAAAAGTTTGAATTCACTCACTTTCAGTCAATCAATCAAACAATCAATCAAATCTATCTATTTAATATAACATTCCAAAATTTAGAATTTTGGGATGTTACAAACCTACCACCCTTAAAATGAATCTCGTCCTCGAGATTCGGAGAGGCTAGAAAGAAATAGGTTAGGTTTGGGGTCTCCTCAAAATCCATTGATTGTCGCAGGAGGGGGTTTGGGGTGCTACCACCCTTAGAAGCATGGTTACGGTTCCATCAAAACTCATATACTTCATCCATATTGTTAACAGTGTCGGTCTTCTCAGATCTTCAGGATAATTCCTTATCTGGGCTCTTTCGGTAGTGGCATAACCTTTTCCTCAATTCTTGTGTCTTTCATCTAGGTAAGGTTCTTCTGTGACTGGGTCTTCTTAGCTGACGGGTCTGGCGCCAATACTAAACAACTATCGATATCTCATGGTGGTCAACCATTTATGGTTTCTCCTGCAGGAAATGGGTCTGGGTTGATCCTCACCGTATAACCTACAGTTGGCAAAAACTGCCTTGTACAAGGGAAAAATACTTATACCATTCTAAGGCTTAAACAAGGTTTTGATCATCGTCTCTCTACTATAGGCAAGTCACTCAGATTTACCATCCCATATAGCAAGGAGAATAATAAGAGTAAGTCGGTATGGTGATCAATCCATCCCGCACCCAGATCATTACCTTGTATACGGTTTAGCGAATCTCGCATTCTAACACTCGGTCATCCTCACAAGCATTGCAGAATTTCTCTTGTCCATGAACTGCGTTCGTAATAATCCATTGATTCTGCAAGCCAAACAAACATCTATCGTTCCTTCACAACCCTCAGGTTTTGTGTTACTCCTATAAAATTGTCTGCCGATAAACGTCGTATCTTCCTCCAGGGTTTTTCCTTCAGCAAGAATGTGCTTGCTTCTTGGCAGGTCCTGTGGCCTGTGGGTTATGGCCCATCTCATCACTTGTAGTCCTTGAACTTATCATCGGGCAACTGATCATTATTCCAACTTCCAACTTCCTAGTATTCTTAAATCCATCCAATTGTACTGTCTTCCTTCCTTCTATTGGCACCAAACTAGGACATGATTACTCAGACTCATCATGGAGTTTCCATTGATCCATATTTCTGACATCATACCTCCTTTATATCCAATAGTAATTTATCTCTTCCTCCTCGTGGGATATCCCTCATACCGAGATAAAAACTTATACTTATGAAGTCCATATTCCACTTCGTGGAACATCATTATCCTTTCCAGGGTCAAGCGTCCTTACAAGGGAATATTGGCCATCTCTGCATGGCACTTCTTCAACTGGGAAACGTGAAACACATCATGAACTCCTGACAGTCCTTCGGGTGACTCCAACTTGTTGGCCACTTCTCCCATACGCTCCAAAACTCGGTATGGTCCTACAAATCTCAGGGCTAACTTTCCCTTAACTCCAATTCATTTAACTCCTCGCAGAGGGGCACACGAAGACATGCTCTGTCTCCAATTTCATAGACTACCTCCTTGCGTTTTTAGTCTGCATAACTCTTCTGCCTGGACTGAGCTACCTTCAGTCTATCTCGAATCAACTTAACATTCTCTTCTGACTCCTTGATCACATTTGGTCCAAACAACTGACGGTCTCCAACTTCATCCCACATACTCTTGGGGTATCACACATATCGAGACAAAACTCGTATTCATTTTGTCCGAAATCCACTCAGTGGAGTATCCTTATCTTTTCCAGGGGTCAAGGGTTCTTACAGGGTACTACCACCCTTAAAATGCACAAATCTTCCATAGACCATATTTCTCATATCCTCATAAATGGTCAAAATCCTTATTCATAGAGTAACAACTCATAAAATCCATATCAGTACCAACGATGCTAACTTTATTCACTCTCAATTGATTACAATCTCTCGCTTTTCCGTTACATGTATCAACTCAACACCTCAATATAAAAGAAAATGTTCTCACTTCTACTACTCCATTTCTTTTGTTGCAAACTCAACTATCTAGCACAAGTTTCCTTCTCCTTGGGGCATTCTCTGGCAAAGTGCCCTGCTCCATTACAACTAAAACATATTACTTCTGACAAGTATTGAGGTTTCCTTTTTGGGAAACTATTGAGGTAGTGCCCTGACTCCTTGCACCTATAACAGGTGATATGACTCAGGTCCCTCCTGGGCTCCAATCGGTTTCTCTTCCTGGACTTTTCCATTCCAATCAGGGCTTCTATTTCCTGTGGGTCATATGCTACTTCCTCTGTCGGGAACTCTACTAGATCCCCATTCAAACAATTTTGGGAGATGTGTCCTTCTTCTCCACATGAATAGCAAGACTCAGTGCAGGGATTACTCGGGTCTTCTTTAGGTGTGTCCTCCATCTCTTCCTTCATCACAGCTTCTTCTAAAATTTCCATGAGGGCTCCTTTCATTACTTCTTTCTTCTGCTGGATGGTTCGTTGTACCATGGGGTAAATGTGACACTGAGCAGGATAGTGGGTAGTCCCTTCACACAAGAAACAAGTAATCTGCCTAGTTGGGCATTCTTCAACTGGGTGACTTCCTTCACAATCAGGGCATTCATCCTTGTGTTCTTTATGGGTGTGTCCTATTTCTCCACAAATCTTGCATGCACAAGGTTTCTTCATATCCTTTCCATAAGGCTTCAACTTCTGGGACACAAGCCGGGACTTTGGCAGAGTCAACTTAAATTCTTTCCAATTGGTTACTCCTTGCCATCCATTGATGGTTTGGTACATCCTTCACCAAGTAGCAGCACCTCTTTCAAAGCACTGAAGAGCATGCTGGGTCATATCCTTTCCGACTATAGGGTTATTCTTCATGTGATCCTCCATGTTCTGAATCCATTGGTCCGTCTCCAATTGACTCATTAGTCCAGAAAATATAAGCTCATCTTCATTCATCCTCTATTGGGTCCATGTGTTTGGGGTGAGATAAGAGAGATAGAGAGAGATACACACAATACAAACAAAAGTTTTGAAAAGACAGATTTTATTTGTGGCTGTCGGGAAAAACATCAAACAAATGACAGCTCACAACGCATCTAACGTATGTATATAACAGGGGTTTGGTCTTCTAAAGGTCAATAAATCTTCAACGTCTCCAAACTCTTCAAGCCTTGTTCATGCCTCCAATGGCTTCTTCCGATCATGCCTGTCTTTCTCAAGTTCTTTTGCCATATCAACTCTGTTCACATGAAGTCTCTCGTGACGTCCTTTAATATTCTGGAGTTGCGTTCCAAACTTCTAGTTTCAACATCCTTCACATGAACCATGGTCCTACTGTCCTTCAATTCCTGACGAATCTCCAGTATCTCGAGGTTTTGCTCCTCCAGCTTGGCTACTTCAGCTTCTTGGACCTAAGTTCTTCACGAAATGCTTCCTTGTCAAAATACGGCTTCCTGCGGGCCCGTCTTAAAATTCATGATGTAATTCTCCAGATCCTGGTGATACTCCAGCTAAGGTTAAAACTGCATCCTTTGTTGATAGATGCTCCATTAGCCTTCTACCATCCAATCCTTCCGAAGAAATGCATGCTTCGCTCAGCTCGGTGACCATAGTATCAGTGGCGATGACATCATGGATAACCGTGTTTCTGCCCTTGTCATTGCCATGAGCTATCTTCCATAGTTGATATCTCCTGCCTTAGGGTTTTCTTGACAAAACTTTGAGTTTTTTAACTCTCCATGCTCGGTCTTTCTCCGGTACACCTTGATCTCAGGTATTGACGGCTTCCTTAGTATGCCAAGTTCCATAAGGGGTGCCTTCCTAGGTCATACAAATCTGGAAAATTCTACAGGGCCTTCAAATTCCCCTAGTCTTCGGAGTTTTCAATCGTTGTAGTTTCCATCATTATAATATACGGTAAAATCCTCTTCATTCCGATGTGGTCTTAGTGGTCCCATATCTTGTACTTCTTGGAGTGGTCTCATTAGCCGAATCTTTGAGTGGTCAAAAAATGAAAAGGGGTATGGTCTCACTAAAAGGGTATATTTGAATAAACTCGGAAGAGAAGAGAGGTAAAAGATCCTTTTGAAAAGAAAGTTGTAGAGAAAAATCTTTCCTATGGGCTTGCCAGTTTCCGAAGCGATTAGCTCATGAGTGTGTCGCACCTCCACTATATGTATAGGCGTCCATCACGGGCTCAACACTTGGGCCTCGCACGGACCCTAAAGCACATAAGTCTACTCGGCCACAATCCGAATACAGTTCGGATCACATCCGACCAGTGTCCTCGGATCCGACCTCGTAGGTTCCTTCCCTTAAGCGCGCGACCCCTTAGGTTCAAGTCGGCTTGGTCGCAGTTTGGATCACCTCCGAACTGCACGGTTGGCAGTGGCCTCTAGCAAGGCATGCCGAACACCAAGCAGACTATGAAGCTGGTTAGCGAACCTGTACATCACACTTCCATTCCTTTTGCCACATGATATATGTTGTCGAGCTCAAGGCGAGTCTGTCATCCTTGTGCTAGCCCGACCTCTTTCTCGTTCAAGTGATGCCGACCACAAACCGGATTATCTCATAATCCTTGTCGCATGGCCATGCTTATCCTGGTCGGATCACACGAGGGGCCCAGAGTATATCTCCCATGATCGGAGGGGTAAATCCCATCTTGCTCGACCACGTCTCGCAGCATGGTTCTGGACAAACCCGAAACCTACCTTTATAACTACCCAGTTACGGAGTAGCGTTTGGTTGGCCCAAAGCAAGTCTGTCACCATCCCAATTACATGCGTCAGCTCAGGTCTTAGGACATAGAACATATGTTGTACTAGAGACTCACAGATGACATATCGCTGCATCTCATAGTTGGGTTTGTCCGACTCGGACCTTATCTCGACTCGGATCTGACTACGTCGAATCCGACCAAATCCTTCCAAGTCCATATTATCCGGTTAGCATCCAATGCTCCATGGCTAGTGAGACCAAGCCATCGACCATGTCATATGCTAGTCTAGTTGGCTGTGCGTCCACACAACCCTTTCGACTAGGGACCTTTTAGGACAATCATCATACCAATGCATAGTCCCACAAACAAGTCACATACTTGGTGATACACATCATTGATAATGTCCAAGGACTATCTTTATTCATAAACACATAGGAAATATCATCATACATCATTGCCTCTAGGGAATATCTCCAACACTTATATGGGACATTGGTCCTTGACAAATTCACCATTGGTGGTGATAAGGAGTGAGCGTATGATGGTAAAACTTGATCTACTACTCCACGATGGACTTGGTCAAAGGTGGAGGGTCCATAGTTCATGGTGAGCGACTCTATTATCTCTTCGTCATAATCTACCTTGGCTGAGAACTAGGCAGTAGCCTAGTGGCAAAGGTTAGGTGGTGCACCCTGCGCCTAGAGTTCAAGTCTAGTGCCCATGGATCTTATTTTTATAACCGGACTAAAATCAAATAAAAATTATTGAAATTCCAATTCGCCTGGTATCTCTATTATGGAGAGGATGCAGGTCCGGGTCGTTGTGCTACGAGCGAATGGAGTGGCAGTGGAAGCTGAGTTGAGCGCCTGAGCCTGAGGATGAGGAAGATTGGTGGTCTCTTGGACTGGGTCCGACAGTGTCTAACTCAACCTTATGATGCGCATCTTCTTAATCAGCCGGCACTATTTTATCTGCCATCATTTCGAGGCATCAAATTAAGTTCAATTGCATATTTTGGCAAAGCGTGGAGTAACACTGGATCATGACTTGGTTGAGTTGTGCTTATGTGCCCTCGAAGCGTATGGCCGTCTCGTTTCATTGAATTTTATCCGGACTTGGGTGTTGGAAGGACTCATGAGTTTGATGCGTGTTCCGGTCTGTGACGGTTTTGTTGCTAAATTCAGTAAACATGTATTGGTGTCACATCTCACATGCCATCGCAGCAATCATGCATTCCCCTGGGTCAAGTTTTCATACCCGGCGGGACTAAGGTGGCAGACCTGCTATCACCGGATGGTAGGAGCTGCAATCGAGAAAGAGTGGATGCAATGTTTTCTTTAGATGATGCGGCAGATATCAAACAGACAGCTGTTGGGGAAATGGGCACGGAGGATTAACTGGCTTGGAACTTCACAAAAAACAGTTGTTTCACCATCAGATTGGCCTACCATCTGAAGATATCCATCATCAGAGCGAGAACCGGAATGCCAGAGTCTTCTAGTTCAGTTAACACACACAAGGGGTACACGGCGTTGTGGGACACGTGTGCGCCTGGTAAGGCAAAGATCCATATGTGGAGACTGATCAGGAACGGGTTGGCAGTTGGCTTGGAACTTTACTGGCAAAGAATAAAACCAGTGTCTTTTGTGTAGCCTGTGGAAGGGAAGAAACAATCTACCATCATTTTTTGGGGTGCCAACACTCAGTTCTTTTGGGTAGCTATTTCAAACGGAGAAGGGCGTTGTAGCGGCGATCAGGCCATATCCGCTGGAGTCCCAGAGTGACTTACCTCGCTGGTTACTCAGGTGGTTCGCTACTGCAGCTGAAGAAGAGAAGGAGGCAATGGTGCAGGCAATTTATGGGCTATGGCTCGTCCGAAATGAGGCAAGAGATGGAAAGAGGATCAAGGCTCCCCATGAAATAGTTGCGCCTGTGTGTGCCCATATGGTGGAATGGAAAGATGTTCATCCGACAAAGAATCATGTACCAGTGCAAAGAGAAATGCAAAAATGGGAGATGCTAGATGAAGGATGGATCAAGATAAATTCAAATGGAGCGGTTTCAAAAACAGGTGACAAGGGTGGTGGTGGAGCGGTACTTAGAGATCACAGTGGAGCTTTTAGAGCAGATGTGTGTCATCACTTTCCAAATGTTGTTGATCCAGAGATGACGGAGATCCTGGCATGCAAGCAAGATCTTCGTGTAGCAAGGGAGATCATGAAGGAAATATGCCCTAGAGGCAATAATAAAGTTGTTATTTTATTCATGATAAAGGTTTATTATTCATGCTAGAATTGTATTGATCGGAAACCTAAATACATGTGTGAATATATAAACAAACACCATGTCCCTAGTGAATCTCGTTGATCAAGGATGGTTAAGGTTTCCTGACCATGGACATGAGGCGTCTGTGACACCCCTGATTCAATCGTACACTAATCATACACGCAAATGTGTACGATCAAGATCAGGGACTCACGGGAAGATATCACAACACAACTCTAGACACAAATAAAAATAATACAAGCTTTATATTACAAGCCAGGGGCCTCAAGGGCTCGAATACATAGCTCGATACACAAGAGTCAGCAGAAGCAACAATATCTGAGTACAGACATAAAGTTAGACAAGGATGCCTTAAGAAGGCAAACACAAAAGCAACAACGATCGAAGAGGCAAGGCCTCCTTCCTGGGACCTCCTAACTACTCCTGGCCTTCGGTGGAATCCATGTAGTAGTATCCGTCGGCGGTGGTATCTGGCTCCAGGGATCCACCATCTGGTTGCAACAACCGGAAAGAAGGAAGAAGGGGGGAAAGGGGTAGCAAAGCAACCATGAGTACTCATCCAAAGTATTCGCAAGCATCAGATCTATACTAAGTATGCATTGGTATCAAATGGAAGGTATGTATTTATGGACTGAACTGCAGAATGCCAGAGTAGAGGGGAATGCATAGCCTATCAAAGACTAGCATCTTCATGTAGCTCCAAGCATCTTGCAGCATGTAAAAGAGTAAAGAATAGCAGTTTAATTCACAAACATGTTGTAACATTAATGCCCAGAGGTCCTTCCTGGACTCCCTGCGAGAAAGCAATCCCGGAGCCACATATCCATCTCATGTCTCAAGTAACCAGTTCTAGTTGTAATAGATCGGGATACAAGTCTGAACATCAATTACTGAGGACATGGTATTCGAATAGGTAGCTTCCCTGTAGGGGTGCACCACGTTTTCCAACACGCTTGATTAATTTTGCCGGACACACTTTTCTGGGTCAATTCCCGGCCTCGGAAGATCAACATGTCATAGCCCTACCTAGGCTCAGTAAAGAGGTCCCTGCCGGTCTACATCCTAAGCACTCCGGGGTTTGGGCCCATCGCCCGTTGCATTCCGGGTCGTTGTGCGATGAGCCGGGACGAGCACCACCTCATACTGGATGGCACTGGCCCGACAGGCCCACAATGCTGAACTGGACATCTGACAAAGCTTTGGCTGATACTGCGACGTCGAGGCCCATAACTATTCTCGCGTGGTGGTTAGTGCGTAAAGGCCAGAGGCCAACTCAGAACAAATACCCAAACCTGTTAGTGCATTGGGGGCTCGCGGAGACAAGCTGAGACTCATGATACTGTAACCCCACCGCCCCGTCTCATGAACTTATGACAAGGGCCCAGAATGCCCCGCCCTGCCTCGTAGAAAATTCATGGGTGCTCTACGGGCCCGCCCGACTATCACATCAACTTGCGGGTACCCCTCAGGGCCGACCCGACTTCAACAATGGTCTCAAGTAAAGTCCGGGTAACCGTGTGTCCAAAGCATCAAGGAGGAAAACCCGAGGATTCACCCTCGGTGGATTCCACTCGATGGAATCATCAAGGTGAATGTAAGAGGAACCACCCTCAAGGTTCACACTGGAGGGGCTGCACGACAGAGTCGTATCGGAAGTGGTTAAGGAGGAATCACCCTCGATGACCACGACCGAATAGCTACACTACAGAGATCTCACTAGGAGTGATGTATGAGGTACCACCCTCGCCACTCGATGGTAACTCTGCAGAGTCAAGCAACAAAAGGGGTGTGAGGTGATGTGAGGTGTCGGGCTCTAGTCGTCGATCATGTTGATCGAGTCATCGATGATGAAGCAGGGGCAACAAGGACAAGGTGGGGGTCACTGATGGATCACTAACCAACCTATACTAAGCAGTTTAGGATAAGCGGGTAAGGTACAATGAGCAGGTTACAAAAGCAGGTTATGCATCAGAATAGGAGCAAACAATAACAGTAGCAAAATCTAATGCAAGCATGAGAGAATGGAATAGGCAATATCCGGATGATCAAAGGGGGGCTTGCATGGTTGCTCAGATGAGAAGGAGGGGTCGTCGGTGACGTAGTCGATCACAGCGGCATCGGCAGCCGTCACGAGGTCTACCGAAGAGAAGAGGGGGGGCAGTAAATACATAGCAAGCAAGTGCATAATAGGACAATAGGCAGAGCTAGACGAGTTCTAACGCGGTGCTACACGTTACCGGCGAAGGGGATAACATCCGGGAATGCTTTCCCGAAGTTTGGCATTTTCGGACAAACGAACTAGAGGGGAAATGTTTGATGTTCTCTATCCTAGGGATGCATGGCGGACGAATCGATCTCATATTCGGATTCATCTCGTCGTTCTGAGCAACTTTCATGTATAAAACTTTTTCAACCGAGCTACAGATTATTTCCTATGATTTTCTAAAGTTTTAACAATATTTTGAAAATACTTTTGATTCGTAAATACACGTTAAATGCTAGGTGCACCCAGCACAGTGTACACAAAGTGTACACAGTGACTGACAAGTGGGCTAGGGGGTCCCAGTTGACCAGTGAACGTTTGACTGGTTAACAGGGGGTGGGCCCCCCTGTCATTGAGACATTTAACTAATTACAGATTAACTAGCTAGTTAATTAAGTTAATTAACTTTTTAATTGATTAAATAATTTATTTATTTATTAATATTATTTTTTTAAAACACTTTTTTCGGAAAATGGGCGTGGGGCCCCGTTGTCATAGGCCTCTGGGCCTTAACGGGCCGCGGGCGTCGGGTGCTGTTGTGCAGCCGAGCGGGGAGAACCCGGGCGACGGCTAGCCGGGGCCGCGGCGGCCGGCGACAGTGCTCCGCGAGTAGGGTAGCATAGACGGGTGGTGGCCGGAGCAGGTGCGGGCGCAGGGGAGGAGCCGCAACAGCTGGAGTGGCGGCCGGGGACAGTGGCAGGAAGCGGCGGCGGACGTGGCCAGTGGTGGGCGCGCGTCGATGGACGGGCGGGCCGAGCCGCAGGGGAGCGGCGGGGCACAGGCCGGACTCGGCGACCAGCAGTGAGGCGCGTGGGCGCGGGCTAGATGAGCCGGGGGCGGTGTGGCGTGATAGGAGCGGGTGAGCGAGCACCGGCATCAGAGCTCCGTCCATGATGGGCCACGAGAGCATTCGGCGAGGGCGACCAGCACGGCCGACGGCGGGGAAGCAGCAGCAGGTAGGCGGCGAGGCAATGCGCGCGCAGAGGCACGACCATGGGTGCGAGGGTGCATGGGCAGGGGGCTTGGCGGCATGGGCAAGGGCTCGGCGAGATGCGGCCAGGGGAGCGACGGGGACGCGTCCAGGGCGCAGCGGTGGGTGCAGACGGTGATGGCTTCAGACAAGTAGGGGAGCACGCTTGATGGCAGCTGGAACTATGTCGGTATTTTCCTAGAGAGGGAGGGATGATGTAGCACAACGATGGTAGGTATTTCCCTTAGTTATGAAACCAAGGTTATCAAACCAGTAGGAGAATCAAGCAACACATCGTAAACAACCCCTGCACACAAATAACAACACCTCGCAACCCGACGTGTTAAAGGGGTTGTCAATCCCTTTCAGGGTACGACGCCAGAAACGGCGTGTGACGGGAGCTAAAGTTGTAAATATTGATAGATCGAACGCCAAATAAAATAAATTGCAGCAAGCACTCCAAAAAGTTACACTTCCATGATGATACGTGTTTGTCACAGTAGGTCGCTTTTTTTGTCATGCATGTACATCCATGACAAATTTATGACAGAATCAAGATAGTCATACATGTGCTGTCGTAGAAGTGTTCCATGACATTAGCAAAATTATCATCACGGAAGTGTCCACTTCCATGACGATAAATCGCGCGTCACAGAAGTGCTTTCGTCAAGGGTGACCGACACGTGGCATCCACCGTAACGGAACGCCGTTAAGCTATCGGGTCGGGTTTTGGATCCGATAACCCGTTAACAGCCCCAACCAATGGGGATTTTCCACGTGTAAAATCATCATTGGCTGGAGGAAACACGTGTCGGCTCATCGTTGGGACAGATGTCAACCACTCATTGGATGGAAGGTGCCTATGATACGTTAACACGTGGCATGGCCCAACAGAGGCCCATTCCTGTGAAAAGGCCGGCCCGTTTGACTTGGTCAAAAGCTGGCAGGCCGGCCCATGGAAAGCCTGTTAACGGCCTGTTCGAATATAGCCCATTTACAGCCCGCTAACCCAAGGCCCATTACGCCCTATCTGAATTAGGCCCAGTAGCGTCATCTGGGCCATCCAATATGATTCGAGCCTGTTTTCACTTCTGGCCCATGTATGGCCCATGACGTCTTTCGGCCCATATGAGGCCCTATGTAACTCTTGGCCTACTAACGGCCCGTGGTGAAACTGGCCCGTAATGAACAGTGTATCACTTTACACCCATTACGGCCTGTGGTGAAACTGGCCCGTAATGAACAGTGTATCACTTTATACCCATTAACGGCCCGTTATTCCGTTTAGCCGTTTCCAGCCCATGTTATCTTTCAGCCTTCTCAGAGCCCATTTATTCTTGGGCTCATTTCCAGCATTCGTTTACTTACGACCCATTACTGTCATTTTCTGCTTGTGGGCCAAATTCAGCAGGTGGTTACAGTCGGCCCGTTTGTGGTCTGTTAATACGTTGGGCCATTTTCATAGCGTCATCAAATACGGCCTATTAACGATGGCCTGTTATGGTCGGCCCATGAACGGATGATTCCAACTCTAGCCCGTTTACGGCCATAATGCAGCCTGTTATTGGCCCATGTTTGGCCATTGATCATACTGCCCGTATAAGGCCCATTGAGGATACGGCCCGTAGAAGGCCCATTGTTTCTACGGCCCATAGAAGGCCCACTGTTTCTACGACCCGTACAAGGCCCACTGTTTCTATGGCCCGTAGGAGGCCCAGTGTCACTACAGTAAATATTAGCCCATGGTTATTGTGTCCTAGTTTTAAAAAATAGGTTATTGCAGCCACTAGCAAACCGCGGAAAAAGAACTGCAATGACTAGAAGCAAACAAATAAACAAGACAACAAGGAAATAAATAAGCAAGCAACTTATGCTAGGCTATCATGGCTATCACACATATTACATCCACTGGGCATCATAGTTCGCCACTAGTGCAAATAAACGCGCCAACAAAAGAATATACAAAATTGAGAGCACTTCAGAAGGCACTAGGCCTGGCCAGGTCACCCCCCAAACAGCTGAAGAAGCTGAGTAGACCTCAGTTGTGTCAACGATAGATGCATCAATACTAGATTTAAGGCATGATGGTGCGCACGGCAGTCCTCTGACATCTTCATTGCATCTTTGACTTCAAGTCGGAGCTGAGCTGAAGCAAGCCTTTCCGCTTTAAGTCGAGACTGAAGAAGTCGAACTGATTGAGGCAACGACTTCACAGTGGTTGTCTCACACCTGCTGGTGAGTAGCTTCAACTCATTGTCTTCATCAAGACAGGACCTTGGGGTCATCTCGCTGTCCTCAAGATGGTTTGGCTCACTATCTTCCCTAAAGTTCTGCCTGGCGTAAGAGATACGAGTCTGAAAGAGAAACAAGGAGACACGTAATAGGTTTCACAATTATATAAGCAAATAAATGGATCTGTTCTGCATAAGGAACATGTTCTTACAACTACAATTTGAAACTGGTAGTTGTTGCAAACATCCAATCAGATGTAAACAGCAAAGCAAACAACAGTGGAGGAAATGATGCCTACCCAAATCTATACTAGAACAAAGTTTGAAGGCTTGAGAAGGATGAACTTACATTACATGTTAACACGGGCTGGACAAAAGCCCTTCTCCATGTTGATGGAAGGATAATTCAATAAATTCCCCAAAGAAAATTCTTTATAAAGTGTTGCCGTTATTCTACATTTTGCAAAGAGTAAACATAGATCAAATAATATTGGAAGAAACAGAGGATAATGAAGCTCAGGTGCAGACTGATGTTACATAATCAAATAGCAATTAATTAAGTACATCGTTACAAGGCAAAAGGGAGAGAGGTACTGACAAGAGCAATGCAGAGCCCATTATTGTTTTGAGATCGTATGATCCTTTGAGCAAGGAGATTCATCCGAAATTAGTTTTCATACAAGAGAGAAGGTAAGGCACAGGCAGAAATTTAGGAGTTCAAATTTTGAATTGATATCATAGACAGTACCTAACGCTGGGCTCCCAACAGTTCTAATAGGGGTTTGGCCACTGGAGTAGGGGTAAAGTGTGGTCCAGTTGGGCCTGAGTTTTCTGTGGCTGCTGATCTATCTGATTTAACAGGTATCACTATCTTTTCCAAATACCTAGTTTGTACTCCTTGACGACCTGCACTCACCCTCTTCCTTTTGGACACCTATTACGAAAGAACAACATTTGACTAGAAAAACATAGTGTGACGACACATGGAATAGGTACAAAAAATGGATAGGTATGGCATATACTCATATATGATGCTTAAACTAAGTAGATGGTGTAACAAAGTAGAAGTAATGCAAGAGGTCAGAAGCAAAATATGTGCGACCAATACAACTTTGCAAAGTTAGAGCAAGCACCTTGATGGGTGAATAAGATAGGCCATCCTCCACCATGCCAAGTTTGTTAGGCAGTGGATCATTCCGCAATATTCCTCTCGTGCGCCCATTCTCATATTCATTTTGATAATGTTCAATATCTGACATGCATGAAAACATAAAAACAAGTGAG